>NW_026917877.1:0-137022 GCF_032062105.1 Saccostrea cuccullata | reverse complement strand
AAATAATTTGCAACTTTAAACTGTATTAGCATAATAAACAACAATAAAACTTACCAATGCATTAACAAAAGTCGCTAGTTAAATCCCATACAGCTAATTTTAAACAAATCACTGATCTCGATGAACTTGTCAATCATGACGTCATTTTGGTAAAAATGACGTATTTCATGTACTGTGAGAGGCAAATTTGGGAATTTTTTAACAACAACAAATGCGTTTTATTATAAAACAGAATATTATTTACAGGTTTTTAATAGGCTAATAATACCAATGTATATCCTTTGTTAAGTGCGATTATTCATCAACTATCGAGAGAATGTATTTAAATAATTCTGTCGTGTTTTAATGTTCAGGTTAGGTGAATTTTACATTGAGGTGCCTCATAAAATCGCTTTTTCGCAAGGGCATACACTAAATAAATCTTGACCATTTTTTGAATATAAATAAAGGATATGTTTCTTAACTTGAAAAGTGCTGCTGCTTTCTTTAAATCGAGAGCATGACTTCATTAGTACACAAAATATTTGGTAAAAGTCAAACATATTTCGGACAAATTTCTATTCCTACACACCTCTCTTACTTGAAAATTTCTATTTCACCGAATATCAAAAAAAAACAGTACACACACTTAACGTATTCCCATAAGACACCCCCTCTGCCGAGAAAATGGTTTGAGAGTCTGTGCCAGAAAGCTTTTCGGAAAATTTAAAACGAAATTCCCTGTGGTAATGCGTTTGCTGGGAGGCCACTCCCGAAAATATAAAAAGAATATGAAAAATTTCGGAAAACATATTAATAATGATGCTTCCCATTTTTAAAAGATCCTAAAATTTGAGGGCTACAAATTTTTATTTAGTTAAATTGGTCCATTGCGCATGTCAGGCAAAACGACGAGTCCCCAACAAGGAAGTTTCCGAATGAGAAATCAGATGCCGTATTTTGTTCTGAGTAATCAAAAATTATAATAGTTTTTATCGGTGAAATGAAAATCAATACTTCGATGTACATAAAAGTTTGCTGACAATATGCTTAACAATTAGAAAGTTAAAACGATTATTTAATAATGTATATTTTCATTGTAATCATGTACATTGTAATTACATGTATTCACCCGTTGGACTATTTCGTATGTTTTCAATTCTGGTTAATTCTAGTTAAGAATAAAAGATAAATATATATCTTCAAACAATTCAAACCTGTAAACAGGACATTAAACACTTGTACGGAAAATATCAAAACTAGGATCAGGTGCCAAGGGGCAGTGTGTATTCCAGATTCAAATATAGTTAAGATAGTTTACTAAGTAATGTTATGTTTCTATCTAGAATGTTTGAAACAGAAGTCTAAAAAATCTGGTATAATATGCGTCGGTCAAAATACAGCAGAACACATTAGGAAAAATCTTTCTATACATTTTGCATGTTAATTTGATTTTTACAAGTTAACAAAAATAAGTTGCATGTCAACTTAAAACCAGACTACCTACCCAAAAGAGAGATACAAAGAGGAACACAATAAAGAACCTGTTTTAGACTGTGATTGTAACTGTGCAGTCAATGCAGTGATATCCTGGTACAACTGTATCTTATATCACTTGTGTTCAAAGAGATTAAGATCTCTGGTGCATACATGTATATCTTGATTGAAAGAAAACTTGATTCTCAGAGCTATCATATTCTCAACTTCTTCATTTAAACTAATTCAGTATGACAGACCTCTAGAAGCTTTACATGTAGGTATAAAGCACTTAAAAATGAGACTGGATATCTATAGTAATATATTGATGTAACAGGACTTTGTGCTGTCTTAATTAGAAGGAAATGAATAAAACAAACAGTGTTCACTATCAAAGTCCATACAACAATACAAAATAGGAGCGGAGCAAACACAGACCTCTGAAAAATCAGAGGTTGGATCAGGTGCCATAGAGTAGTGAGCAACCCCTGCTGACCGGTCACACCCGCCGTGTGCTCCTTGTCATGATCGGGAAATAACGAAAAAAAAAACCGTCGTCAATTCAGTGTATAAATAATGGACTAACAATTAGTATGAAAAACGTCTGTCAGTATTTTGCTCAATGATAAATAGTATTTGCTGACAAGGTCATTGTATCGACCATAGAACTTAGGAAATGATGACTTTAAACGAGAATGTTGATATTCTTGTTTCATCAACTTGTTCGTCAATAATTTACCTGTTTTAGAAATAGTTCAAACGTAGAGTATGCTCTTGCGTATCGAATCAACTGAGATATATACACTCCGTATGCAGGAGATGAAGGTATATTGCTGCATAAGTAAGGGAAGTTGACGATAGAAAAGTTACAGTCATCACGTTTATCATATAGCTTGGTTGTTAGATTACCATTAAGTAAACGTCTTTTTCAAGTAAAATATCCAAGTATGAAACAGATGTGTCACACTCTTTGGTATCTTTTATCTCAATCTCAGCAGAATATATCGTATCGACGTAGGAATGGAAATTACCAGATCAGTATATGAGATCAGTACTCAAAAATATATAAGTATATCAAAAATACCTTGAGTGAAATAAATACTTCGTTTCCTGGTCTTAGCGAGCAATGATGATACGAAATCATCAACAGGTCGCAGAAACGAACACCAAAAATCTGTATTTGAAATATTTTCTCTTGTTATTAGGTAAGCACAATACACTTTTATAGATCACCGTATCCTTTCTTTAATCATTTAATGCCGTTTAATGTTATGACAATCACTTAAGTTTTCGGTGTCCAAATAAGCTGCATAGAATTATTTGTTTATAATGCAAGGGACACATTTTGTTTCAAAAAGATCAATTCTGCTGCGATCAAACGTTGTTATTCTTTCAAGGTTTGAAACTTAAAAAGTCTTACCTGTTTTCAATTGACCAAAACAGACTGAAGGAAATCAGTAGTCTTTAGTTTAATAAAACTAACAAAATACGAAAATTAAGTGAAAAAAATGAATGCTTCCATCTGGTGCATTTTGTATCGGCATTAATTTATCATCTAAAAAGGAATCCTGTATATGCAAAGAACGAGGAAATATGTTCAGATATCTTAATTTTTTATTCACTTTTTACACAAATATTAAAGGCAAGACATTTTTAAAAGAATGATGAACATAATTACATGTCAGAAATCAAAATGAATTTTTATTTAACAATATGGTCGTCTTCGGCTGTAAAACCCTCTAAGCTGAAACTTCCTTGTTAAATGGGAAACCGAAACTATGTTTTATAAGGTGCACGTGTTCAACAGTCGTATTTTTTACCGTATTTTACAGGATAGTCCTTACAAACACAAAAAAAGAATTGTTAACTCTCGTTTCATATCCTGATTCTTTGAATTTGCAAGTATTTATTTGAAATATATCATTAAAAAATTTCATAGTAAGCACATTTGGTATACCTTATGAAAGAAGGTTTTAATTTGATTTTGAATCAAAAAATGGAATTAAGTTAATACTAGAGAACTAGCCATTACAATTTGGATTAAAACAAGTAAAAATATTGAAAACATTTCTATACAATATGCGATTGTGATTGTGATGGTGATTTATTGGTCTGCGATATTACAATGCTGTTTTTAGATTTTTCTTTACGTAAATGTTTTAATACGACATTTAGTAGAAAAGCTAGATTTTTTGTTCTTTGTTATATTGGATTTGCTCTGGATACTTCTGAATATGGAATTCTGACAGTAACAGCTGATGATATCAATTATGAATTTCTCTATTAAAATTGTCAACATGGCGGCGATTAAAAAAAATACCGTAGAATAAAACTATTGGTTACCTTCAAACGGTGTTGTTGTCTGTTCTATTTTTAGTATTTTGGATTATACATTCTTTGTTACGTAATTTCCGTAGAATTTTAAATAGATTGTTTACAGTTTCAAAAATGGCAGAAAAAAGGAGTTTATTGTGTCAATGAGGAATGTTACAGCATATTGTCGATTAAATAAATTTCTAATTTTGGAAAAGCGGGCGACAAAAACTGTTTAACCGTTCCTCAACCAACAGAATCAACGCAACTAATTGTATTTTGTACTGGAATGTTATGGGAAATATTTTTTTACGACTTGTTTTTGGGTACAATATTTTCATGAAGCCGAGTATCCCGAGTGCGTGTGCCTAATTTTGGGGGTGCATTGGCATGGTGTGGGAACTGTAACAAGAACTGTAGAATTAACAGAACAGGTATATTGATAAAAATTTTTTTCAAAATTTCATTGAAAATGATGCAAATAATAAATTTCTAGAATATAAAGAAATCGTAAACCGTCTATGATATTCAAAGTTCTGCTTCTTTGAAACCATCCTCATTAATCTATACAAATATTTTTCACTTCAAATCCCATTTTAGTAAAAAAAAATTAAACAAAAAATTAAAATCTATTCATTTAACTCATTAAAGCTTGACTCAAGCTGTTATTTTTAATTTTTTGGACAAAAATTGTTTGTATCATCTGTCCTTAAAGTCTCTCCTTGACCATTGCTTTATATATTTTTACAACAACACCAGAGTTTGATTGGAATGCTGTTTAAACTTTGTTAGTTGAAATGCGAACATTCAAAGACCTTTTGCGTGCAGTGATTACATTCATCTCATTTGTTGACATGTGCTGGATCATAATTCCCCTCATTTTGAAAATCTTTGGAAGTTTATTCCAGTTATATGTTTCAGAGAAAAGTTTGGGAGAATTGATTTGTGGAGAGGAAAGTGATGATGAAATGACATATATAGCCTATTATTATTGAAAATAGCGTGGATGATAACAAACGATTTTGAATCACATTCCTTATTGTAACTCACTATATTCAGGAGTGTGTCTTCTATTCTTATACAAATAAAAATGGATGAAGTCGTCTTACATGTACGATGACCTCTTATTTTGTACGTTTCTGTAAATGTGGAAATATACGATTGAAGTGTTTATTTTTGTTACGACATTATTCCGCTTTGTGTATTCAAAAAATAATCAAATAAAAGATGCCACCCTAAAATTGCTAGCATACAAGAGTTAGTTTTTATTTAGTTTAATACGAAAGTATCAAATATATGTAGATAATAGTAGATAATATTCTTAACAGTATGTACATACTTTCTGATGCTAACTTTTGTGTTTGTTATCGACTGTTGAACATTCTGTTATTTCATATACTGCATTAGATGTATTCGATATGGCAGTTCCGTTTTCAAAAATCAATGAATTTGAACTAGCCACTTTTTGTTAAATAAAATCCAGTATCAATAGTTAAAGAAATTTTACAAAGACATTGTCAGAAATTCAGCAAACAATTTATGAGCATTTGTTTTAACATCAATTTGATCAAAGATGAACTTGCAAAATTTCCCATAAAATAAAAAAAAAAAACTATAATATGAATATATATCAGTGTATTCAAGTGATTTAGGCTGTTCCTGTGTATTAATGATCCTGTAGACTTTAATAACAAGTCTGAGATAATATTTGATAGAAAATTAAAGTAAATGTGAATGAAATTATGATATTCCTTAATTTTTGCGCGTGTGAATTCATAATAAAAAATATTTGTTTTGCACATGTGTGGATGTTTTTTTGAAGGATAATCTTTTCTTGATATGCTTAGAAAACCCAAATAAGTTTAATCCACCCAAATTGCAAACTACATTGCATAATTTCCTCTGAGATTAATGAATTTTTAAAAAAAAAATAAAATTCCCTTATTATTTTTTTGTATTTCAAATATATGTTTTGAGTTGGTAATATTAAGTCGAATTGTTGATAGTTTCCTCTTCAAATCATTTCCGATAATGCACAAACATTCATTAAGACACGGAAATTTATTTTATTTCTCTGCAATAAAACAGTGTCTGAAAAGGAAAGTCATTTCACTCAAAAAGTAAAATAAAATCACGAGCCTTGTAAAATAAAAAAAAAACAAACTTATATACATTTTGTTTTTTATCTTGTGTAAAGAATTTTCGGTATATTAGGCAGTGATGCCATAATTAGGAGCGGGGAATTCAGATGTTGTTTTTTTTTTTAAAAACTAAAAATATTTTTAAAATACATACAAATCTCAATAAAACCTCCACTTTAACAAATGTTCAATGAAAATATACAAGAGTCACGATTTTTTTAATTTAAGAAATAAAACAAAAATCAATCCCTACCAGTGCCCAAAATAGAACATACATGTACTACAGTGAAATAAAAGTTTAAAGAGTTGACTTTGCCAGGAATTAAATGTTAAGGAAAATAATGTCTGCATGCTAGAATTGAAATAAAATCCTTTTCTTAACAATTTTGGCAGAATTTCTAAATAAATCTCTTACTGAAAAAAGTAAAGATAACAAAAAACAAATTAACAATTTCCTAAAATCTTAACAGAAGAAATTATTAAAAACAGTTTCAAATCTCGACTGCCTGCCAACAACAAGTTTTAGATGGGGTCGGGTGTAAATGGAAAGGAATCGACGTCTCCATTCTCTCCGGGTACACACACTTTTATGCCTTATTATTGATCTCTTTAGAAAAAAATTCCAAATCGAATTAAATTTAAAATGTAAAAACAAAATATAATCAATTTAATTAAGGAGTAATAAGAAAAATAAAATAAAAATGACTTCAATTTTTATAAAACAGTTATTGCTTTAGTTACTCTAAATTCATATACAACGTATACTATGATCGATTATGGTCTCTTTTGGTATTGAATTTCCGCATTTTTTTCTGCTAATTTTGATTTTTATAATTTAGTATATTATTATACTAAACATTGATTATGTATGGAGGAAGTTTGCATTTTATTCAATTTCAATACAACATTAAATTCCTTGACATTACTGACCAAAAATTATGAACAATCTTAACGAAATTAACATATTACAATTACAAATAAATTTTTAATTGATTCAAATTGATTGGGAAAAATGAATTAGCTAATGCAATATTCTCAGCCCTTATATATTTAGAATTGTTGAAATTAAGTTTATAAAAACAATTTTATTCAACGTTTAAAATACAATTACAATACAATATTAAATCCCTTGACATAAAAAATCTTAACGTTCCAATATTACAAATACAAATGAATTTATAAGATTTGTTTATTATAAAAAAAATCATTCGGTTGTATCATGACAGAATTCATAATTAAAATAATTAACCTTTGTGGCAGCACAGTTAAGGTTACAATAAGAAGGCGGGGTCTAACAAACTTTGAATACGGGAAATGTTTACTGACGTATTAATATAATATTGTCAAAATTTGAAATTATTTGCTTTTTCAAACAGCTGATATTTACAAAAAACTTACTATTTGCAGTTTTGTCGTTTGTTAGTATATAAACGATGCATCGATCGCAATTTGTAATGACGTCAATGAAACAAAGAGGCTCAATCACTTTTTTGGCACAGTTTAAAAAGCCGTTAACTTTTGATGTCTATTTGAGTATTTTATTTATAAACTGTACTACATATACTGTCGTGTGTTTGTATGCAGATGCATTGAAAAAGTAATGGAAGGGCCCTAATTGATTTATTGCAAGGGCATACCCTCATTGTGTACAAACTTAATCATTAAGATATTTGAAAAGTGCTGCGATTACCTATGAAATCTTGCAAATAAATTAATTATAGCTATATTTAATGTAACGTTTCAAGGGTGAAGTCGTTTTACATAAATTTTAGCAATTAAAAAAGGGAAATCTATATAGGTTTCCAGCATTTTCACAAACTATATATTGTTGAAAAGAATTATAAATTAAAATTTTTAACTTGGTTTCCCTTGCAATATCAAAATTTATAGATGACCTCTAAACTGCAAGTATAAGACAAGTAAATAAAAAAATAAAAATGTCCCCAACATGTTGATTTAAAACATTACATTTTTTTATATCTGTGAATTCAGAGCATTGGTACTGTGTAGGGCCCAGTCCTATCCATTATGGATACATTGTATTACAATTTCTATGGGTATTCAATTGCTTTGTTACATTTGTAACCTTAATCAGTGAAAATTATGCTGCGGAATAAAAACCATTTTTGGATTGAAAATTTAGAGAATTAAACAAATCAATATTTTGGCACTTTAATTTGATTGTCTCCTATGCTTATTGCTTTAAACCCAAGTAAGAAGTTCAAGTGTTATTATCATAGAAGTTTGCAGGCTTATTGTCAATCCAACGTTTTATTTAACTGAAAAAGACATCGTAATTAACAAATGACCTTTCAAATTAAAACTTACTTCAAATTAAAAATGATAAGCTTAATGTGTTGTAAATTTGTACAAAAATTTGTTGAATAAATAATAATTAACCTTTGTGGCACTGGTAGTATCAGACAATAATTGTAACAAAACTTTTGAATAAAAAAATGGTAAATTTGTACATTGCAAGTTTGTTGAACTTTGTATTGAAATAAGTAATATTGTCGATGGAAATGCTTTTACAATTATGTACATACCTGAGAGTGAAGTGAATAGAATTTTTTTTTTCATATGATAACGTATAATCTTTTTGACAATAATAACCTGTCTATTTATAACAAAGTACTCAGACATTGTAAGGAACTGATTCAGAAGGAACTTTCCAGAAAAATGTCCACACATATACCACCAGTAATATTGAAGCAATAACCATAAGAACCATAATAACAGTCAGTAGTACTTTTTTCGTGCTTTCAGTCGCATTCTCAGACATTATAGCAGACATGGGATGGTTCCCGAGGTTTTCCGATGCATTTTCTGTCAATTAAAGACATTTTCAAACTTAATTAAAATAATGCATTATTAGAAATCAGAAAAAAATCAAATTATCTTGTAAGAATACTGACTTATCGAAATTTCAAGGGTGAAGTCAGGTGCCACAAAGGCATAAGATTTGCCTATAGCGTCCAAGAATGCAAATTATCTCCTATTTCAATTGATGTTCCAACAAACTAACGAGCTAGACAGTGAAACCCTTAATATAGATACCAATCTAGGTATTGATTTCTTTTTTGTATCATATGTTCTTCAAATAAAGGTTATGGGTCTTTCGGATGAGAATTTAAAAAAAAAAACCTGAGGCCACTTATCACGCTAGAAATTGGCACTCTAATGATCCTAATAAAACTGCTCAATGGCCCTGAGTACTGCGTACGGGTGTTATGTAAAAGCCCTTCACCGGTATAGATAACGTCTTAATCAGTGAAAGTTTTGTACGGGGTGCAAAAACTTTTTAACTTTTGCATCATTACGTCTTATTCAGATCAATTGGTATTTTAAGTGAGATCTTTAAGAATTATATTGTTTAAGTTAATATGTTGACGTGCGACCGTTACAGAGAGCGTAAACACTTCTATTCTTTTAATTTAGATCGGGCTCGACAAACCGCACGCGACATTTGGTGCGTCTAGATTCTGACTTCACATGACGTCGTACGTGATAAGTTGCAATACCAAGAAAAAACTGAAAAGTGCTGAAAGTTAATGAAAAACGTTTCGTTTACTATTTATTTTCATTATGTATCCATTAAATCAAGGCGAGTAAACTTTTTGTTAAACATTTGCCGTTTTTTTTGCGAGAACGTAGCTAAAACAAGTGATGCCTTGTGGGTCCAAATTACTGCGTCAAAAATTCTATCGAATGAGTGTGCAGTAGTCCGAATTTTCTGTTCGCACATGCGTTGCTTTAAGAACTCGCAGTGACGATCGTCGCTTTTCGACGCTCGCTGCGCTCGCTATAACAATGAGTTCTTCAAATCTAATTAACAGGCGTAATTTCTTTACAAATTTATGTTGGTCTATATGTCAAAGCATTCATTTTATTATTATATTTAATTGTGTTAAAATCTTAGTAGAGTGTTTACTACTGATGTCCTGATCTGAGTGCATTAACTTTACCTTCTGTTTTCTGGCTGATAGAAGAAAAAACATGAAATCTGGTACTCGTGATGTGTTCTTTATTAAGAGTTGATGCACCTAAGTAAGATATCATAGCAATAAAAAATGAGAACTATATCTGCACTGACAATACTGTATAGAAAAGCAATATTGTTTTACCTGGGCTTCGAAAATGATCAATGGTGGCTTAATCAAATAAGATAATTATATTAACTTTTAGTGCTACAAACCTTCGGAAAAACATGCTTTTTGTGATTACATTTAGTGTATTTGACATATTACTATTTATCAATCATTATTGCTTGAAAAAAATATACAACCTATACATCCATGTTTTGTATCACAATGCTGCTGCCCACAATCGCATTTTCTCTGGCACTGCTTCCCAAAAGCTGGATACGGACATGGTAGCTCACAATAAAGACCGATTTTCCCAACTTCACATTCTATTCAACATCGAAAAAAATGCAAATATGTCTTTATTACGTGAAAACAAAACAATCCAAAAACAACTAGGGCTTTTATGGTAAATAGCATTATATAACATTACAAATCCAACACACAAAGCAACCTAGATAAGTATCAAATTTAAGAAAAAAGTTCTTTATGTAAAAAAATTTCGAAAAAAGTAAGATACATGTATCATGAAAATAGCGTATAAATAATATTTTTTCAACAAAATGAAATAAAACAAAATGCAAGATATTTTAATGTTAATGGTAATATAATAACAGATGTTACCCGATGGATTTTTTTTGCAGCCGTAAATGTGGTGACAGTCCTGTTCTGCACACGTACATATCAGCTCACAATGTTTACCATATCGTCCATTTGAACAGGGTGTATTGCAATCTGCTCCATAAAATCCGTCTTTGCAAGCTTTTGAAATAGACTTCCTCGCTTAATTAGAATTATATGTCATTTGCTTACAATAATCCTTTCATGTGTAATTTGAAAACAAATTCTGATCTTTCAATGTTATTATATCTATGATTATATATATATATATGTACTTACAAACACATTTTTCCAGTGTATAGTCCCATTCATGTCCATAGGAACATTGCAATCCCCCTTGTCTAAAATTTCACATAAGCAAATAACAATGAAATTTATCGATATCATTCGTGACATTAAATTGTTTATCATAAAACAGTATGAAATTTCAAAAATCCATATTGTCTCACTCTTTTTCCTTTTAAAAAAATATAATTAATCAAGAGAATTATTCACCTTTTGCCTAGTATAATGTCGAAGACGAAGAACGAGGTCGAATATAAAGTATAAATGTTCCAGAATAACATTATTGTACTTTTCATCACCAAAAATCACAGTGTTAAATTCAATGCCCGCTTGTAGTTTGGCTATATTGCAATCGTTATTGACAATCTTTATGACCGATTTCCTTCCTCAAGGATTATAATTAGAATTTAAACAGTTGACTTGATATATACAAGTACAATGTTTATATCCGATAAGGCATAATAATAAAGACTGGTATCAAATATTGTGCAAATTCCCGATCCACCGACACACATGCTCTCTATCCTTATCCACCTCTACTCCCCCTCTCTCTCTACGATATGAACAACAAACACATCTATAAATGCATGTAATTCTAGTATGTCTATAAATACTTAAAATATTGTTTAGTATTTTACAAGTGTTTTTCATTAAAAAGTTATATTTTTTTGAAAAGCTAGTAAAGATTATGAAAATCTCCCATCGCTAACAAAAATATCCTTATGTTTATGGACGTTTTTATCCTGCCAATCCGTCTGTCTGTATGTCAATCTGGTTGTCTGTTGTCCATAGAAGCTTGAACATTGTCCATACATTTAAACATTGACCTTGTGACTTTGAGGATGACCCAATTTTGAAAGAATTTACACAACTTTGGAAATAACTTCTTGTTCCAGGGCCGTCATATTTCCCATGTGTAATCCAAGTGAAAATTCCCTTCTTTAGATATAAACAATTTATTTATTGACTTTTGAATTTTGAAAGTGTTGTCTACTTTTGAAATTTTAAATTTTGTCATGACTTGATGTGCACTTTGAAGTGACAAAAAATGGTATCTTTAAGTAATGATATTATAAAATAAAACTATGACAACAGTAGAAATCTACCTAGAGTGTTAAAAAAATTGTTGACTGATGCAATAAAATTAATATTATGCTTACAGAATTATTTTTAAAGGAACATCAAACAACAAAAGATAAAGAAATGTTGAAAATTTTAGCTTGATACCCTGAATATTTATCAAATTATCCTAAAATAAAGAAGGCATTATATGTTCACCCGTCGCTGTCGCCATTGAGTTTCATGACGTAATTATTCTTGAGTCAGCATTTTCAACATCATATACTTATCTTGATGAAATTCCTTATAATTATTGAATATTTAAACCGGGCCTGTTTTAATTAATTGTACAATGTCATGAACAGCTGATTTTAATGCATATAATTTTGTAAATAAATCTATGTATAGTGAAAGACTCTCACATGATTATAACAGCATGTTTGCTTATCGGACTTCAACATCTATCACACATGACCAACGTCAGTTAACGACGTAACAAACTTTAAACACACTGTCCACAAATCGACAATGACTTTTAATGTACATATCTCGTCTCTCTTATATTTTTGGCATATGAAAACAAATACTTTGAATGCATTTCAATTTTTTTCAGTAGTCCATTTAGATATTTCCTAGTTCCAGGAGGTTAAACTTTATGGTACATTTAGTTTTGATCAATTCATTGGAGATAATGATCATGAAATTTAAACGTTATGAAATACGAGTGGTTATTAAAAAGCTCATGGATTGGGGCAATAAAATTAGTACTTTGTAATTCTTAAATATAAACGTAAATATATTTTCCTGATTTAAGTCGCTATCTTTTGCTGAATTTTATGATATCCTTTTGCCCTTATACCAGCATATTTTCGGGGTTTTGAAATTGTTTTCAATTATCTACCAACGGAAGAGAATTCTAATTTAAAGAAATTCTAGAAATCAAACAAAGCTGTTATTAATTCTTAATAGGTTTATTTTTTCTTTTTGTAAACTGTATACGTTATTGACTGTTAGCAATGATAGGCCTATAACACAGTTTAAAAAGTCAACAGGAATAAAAGACGTCGCTATTGTGACGTCAAATTAATAACCCTTTATTGTCATGTCCGTAAAAAATGAACTTTATATTAATAGTCAAAATAAATGCCAGAATTCACAGCACCTATAGTATTTTCAACTACGTTTTCAATGGATTGCAAGAAGAATAGGAAATTAGAACAACAAAGCAAACAAACGAAACAAGAACATAAAGAAGTATTTTTTTATTTGAACTCGTCAGCAAAAACTAAAATAATTACCAATTAAGTTGAATAAATAACATTAATTAATGCATGGATCATTATTTATCAACAACGACGACATAATACCAGTAAACATTTAGGTTATTAACATTGTGATTTTTTTTTAATGTCATTTAACGCTTGCATACTTAACGTGAGCACATTTCTCTCTTCAGAAGGATTCATGACCTTTATAATAACATTAAAATCGCACTACCTAAATGATAATCAAAAACCTGTTAAAATGCGCTTAAATTTTAATGTAATCCACTGCATAAAACAGGTACCGTACATAATTGTACAAACTGTTTTTTATCAACATCACCAAGTGAATATTAAGTTTTTCTCAAGATCGGCCATAGACCTCTACTTCACAAACATGAAGAGTGTCGGGTTGTCCGTCTTTTGATAATATAGAGACGGTAACTCCATTTCCTCTGGTTTCCCTCTCACACAGAAACAGGATACGATCTCCAATGGCGGCCGGCCCGGGATAGAAACCACATGAAACATTTCTTCCATTGTCTACGACATCTACCTGTACATCATGTAGTCGTTCTCCTGTAAAAAAAAAAATAAAGCTGAATATTTTTGAAGATATTAGAATGGAGTGCCGCAGGGAATGTTGTGTTGAAAATATTATTTATATATTTATTTTTATTTCTTATAATTATTATTAATTAAGAAAGTCTTGTGAAGGACTTATTTTGTTTACTTCTGTTTCATATACAGTGTAATAAAATTCTACCCATGAAATTTATTTCAGAGGAAAACAAGTCAATTTATAAAACTTTTCATAGAAACTCAAAAATTGATCTGCTTGATTGCCGGACAGTTTTCTTTTACATAACACAGTATTTAATGTCTGGTTTGTCAAAAGACCATGGTTTTCAGACAATAGAAACACTGAGCTTTCCCAGTCATAGATAAAGAATAAAAATCATTATTTAATACAATTGGTTCTGTTGTTTTATTAAACATGTCGTATTTTTATTTTTTTATCTATTGACATTGTTAATCCATTATACATTACTCTTTAGAACTAAACATTTTATAGTATTACATAAGCATTCCTAGTCCCATGCCGGCAATTGTAATTTGATTTTCAATAAAAATTGTGGAAATAAGAAACAAAAGATAGAGTTTTAATTTTTGAGATAAAATCATGCAAAAAATACCAACTAGAAAAAAAATTCAACAATTAAATTAAGAAAATAAGTTGATTTATCTAATGTCATAATCAATAACTGAAGAGAGTCATAGAAACAACTCATCCTTTAAATAGAACTAAAATGATACATATCAATCTTTAACAAGTAAATAATAAGTAAATAATATAATAAATCATTTTTGTTATTATAGAATCAGAGAACTGGACGTAGCAATCTTTCATGGTGAAACATCATTATGTATCAATTTTGTATTTCACTTACATATAATAATCATATGTATTTTTTTACCCAAGTATTTAAGTATAATTCTTACCACAGCAGTGTTGTCTATTGTAAATCAAAACTCTTTCAACAATGCTGGTGTTGATAAGGTTGAGTTTAAGCCAGGGATTAATCTGCGGTTTGGAGTGAGCTACATTAGTAGTATTGCCTTCTTCACATCTTTTTGTTCCATCTATTGCATTCGAAGCCTTAAATAAGGCATAGTTACTAAAGTCACCAAACACTGAACTTAAACTAGCTGTTGTCGCCACCACTTTTGGAAATGAAATACAATATAATTAGTAAATAGATAAATCCATATTAAAGTCTACTTATTTAAACAAGTATATATGAATATTTAGTATGTATGTTTATTCGTTATGTGCTTTAAATTCTGTATTTTGTAATTATATAAGCTGATTATGTATTTCGATGAACCATATGGCTTCAGCTTGAAGAATAAATGAATAAACAAACAAACATATTGACATATTGTCATCAGGAATCAGAAAAAAAAAAACTTTTTTAATTATCTATTTTTTTTTTAAATTGTCAATATGAAGACATGATTCTAATATGTGCGAATTTAAGCATTCTTTCTCTTTTCTATACCGAAGTCCCGTGTATATGAAGTGTTGGATCGATACAGATCCCTCACTGCTAAATGACCCTGAGTGCGGGGTATAGGTACGCAGCTAGGATAAGGCTGCCCGTAAAATATCAAACTGTTCAAACTGTAGTAACTTCCCTGAACTACCTAGATATGACGTCATAATAGAATATGACGTCAAGTCACTGCATACTTGAGCTGACATGACGGGGAAAGTGTCATAATTGTTACACGGCATGTAGATTTATTCTGGGGACTTGTTGATTAATTCAAATGTAAGGTTTGTTTTTTAAGCTTGTGAGTGTTGTTATAATGTTTAACATTTGATATTTAAATATCTCTATTCCTTTTGCTTGTCCGATTTGCATATATTCAAGCAAAAGCAAAAATTTCTGTTTGAAACGCTCCCCTTACACTTCCGTAGACAGAGTTAGAATTTATGAATCGTGTTTATATTGGACTGGCACAAGTGAAAGACGAGGATAAATTGAAGATATTTTGCGTGAATCTAAAAGAGAAGTATGTCTTCTAACTGAACTTTGCTGGGGGATCGTATGTATTTTATCCGCTTTTGTATAAATCGCGATAATGAGTGGAAAATACCCCTTCTTACGTTGGTAATTTTAATTTATCGTAAACTATTTTCTTAAGAAGAAAAAATTAAACCTGCCCCCAGCACTTTTTAAGTACCATGGATCACGATGAATTGATCTATATAACAAACTTTGCACAATAATTGTGTTATGCACTTGTGCCGATGCGATTTTTGTGCAACATTTTTTTTATCAAAAATGTCCGTCACGTGATCAACACAGTCATCTGACATCACAGAAATGCTTTATTATAATACCTGATTAAACTGTTATCTCAAGTTGACTGCAATTTCAAACAAGGATAACATATTGAAATTAAAATCTAGTTCAAAATAAAATGTATGTTTTAAGACATTTTAAGCCTTCGGACAGCCTTATCATAACTGCGTAAAAATTTGCAGCTTCCCATCGGCAAATGATGGTGTCTCCATATGAGTGAAAACTTTTCGAGAGGGATGTTAAACAACTAATTAGCAAACAGAAGAAATAAAATTGCGGGGAATCATGTCTCAGCATATTTAAAGCCAATGTGCTTGGCATATAGTGCCAATCTTAGAAATCAGCAAAAGTTTATGACGCAAGATAAAACAGATACATGTATTTTGATTTTGCTAAATCATGACCTCATGATTAAGCATATAAACTGTATTATATCTTGAACAATTAAAAGAGTATGTTTTCAGCCTATTACATTCTCAGGAACATCTTAGATTTTAAGTTTTGTTTGACTTTATTTATGCTAAACCTTTGTCTTAAAATATTACTTACGGTTTTGTCCTTTTTCATACTCCTATTAAAAGGAAAAATATAATTTACAAATTATACTATACATTCTTTTCTGATTATTTTTTGGCTGGCTAGCATATTATTGGAAAAAAATCACAAGTATTTTAATGTCTTAAGGCTGATTTAATACAGAAATATTAAAAAAAAATATTATGAAAATAATACCATTTCGAGGTATTTACATTCGGGCTGTTTTGTGGTGTAGTTCCCCTCTATCTTCATCCATTCACAGCAGACTCGGCACTGGAATAAGTCCTCTCTTACTTGACAAATTTCTATTCCTACACACCGAAAATTTTCGGTGCAAAACTTAGTACACACACTTAACGTATTCCCATAAGACACTCCTTCTGCCGAGAAAATGGTTTGGGAATCTGTGTTAGAAAGCTTTTCGGAAAATTTAAAACGAAAGTTCCTGTGGTAATAGGTTTGCTGGGAGGCCACCTCCAAAAATATAAAAAGTGGGGAAAACATATTAATCATGATGCTTCCCATTTTTAAAAGATCATTAAAATTGAGGTGCTACAGACTTTTGTTCAGTAAAATTGGTTATTGCGCATGTGAGGCAAAACGCCGAGTCCCCTAGAAGGAAGTTATTAGATGAGGAATTTTGTTCTGAGTAATCAAAAATTATAAGAGTTTTTATCGGTGAAATGAAAATCAATACTTTGAAGTGCATAAAAGTTTGCTGGCAATATGTTAACAATTAGAAAACAAGAATGATTGTTTAATTATGTATATTTTTATTGTAATCATATACATTGTAATTACATGTATTCACCCGTTTGACTATTTCGTATGTTTTCAATTCTGGTTAATTCTAGTTATTGATCTCAAACAATCTTCAAACAATTCAAACCTGCAAACATGTAATATATTGAAAATAGCGTGGATGATAACAAACGATCTTGAATCACATTTCTTATTGAAACGATTTTTATTCAAGAATGTTTCTCCTATACTAAAACATTTAAAATGAATGAAGAAGGATAGAGAGATAACGAACAGTATTCAACACCAAAGTACATAAAACAATACAAAATAGGAGCAGAGCAAACACGGACCTCCGAAACATCAGAGGTGGAATCAGGTGGCATGGAGGAATGAGCATACCCTGCTGACCGGTCACACCCGCCATGAGCTCCTTGTCATGATCGGGAAATAACGGAAATCCGTCGTAAATTCAGTGTATGAATAATGGACTAACAATTAGTGTGAAAAACGTCTGTAAGCATTTGTCTCAATGATAAATTGTATTTGCTGAAAAGGTCGTATCGACCATAGAATTTACGAAATGATAACTTTAATCGAGATTGTTGATATTCTTGTTTCAACAACTTGCTTGTTAATAATGAACCTCGTTTTAGAAATTGTTCATACGTAGAGCATGCTCTTGCGTATTGAATCAACTTAGATATATAGACTCCGTATGCAGGTGTTAAACGTATGTTGCTGCATAGGTAAGGGAAAAGTTAAAGTCATCACGTTTATCATATAACTTGGTTGTTAGATTACCGTTAACGTCTTTTTCAAGTAAAATATTAAAGTATGAAACAGATGTGTCAGATTCTATGGTATCTTTTATCTCAAGCTCACCAGGATATATCGTATCGACGTAAGAATGGGAATAACAATTCGCAGGTAGGTTAAGGTTACAACCAAATATTCTACTTGCCTATATGCTATGACGTCATAATAAGCTACATGACGTGAGATTTAGAGATAACAATTTCGATATCTAAGATTGATTTGAGGTCGTAAAAAATGAACCAAAATAAGCAGAGGATTAATATCAACGGAATTTTGTCGTTCTTGGGCCTCTGTAGTTATCACATGGGTTACATACCAAACCCGTGACGTCATAACTGTTGATCATGCAGTAGCAGAGTGAAAGTGAAAAGTAACGAAAATTGATGTAAACAAACACAAGAAATCGGAGTTTCAAAGCATTTAGAATGAATATCATGTGTGATTCTTGTGCGAATAAAGCGTATGAATAAGGTATGGTAATATAATTCTGCAATTTCTTCGTAAAATTAAAGCAGGGAGGGTGTTTACTTGCCGATCAGCCTTTCCTCTGTCGTTCGTAACAAAAAAGATGCAAAAGTTCAACACTACGCCGCATACCTTGAAACTTAATTTTTGTTTCTATCTAAAGTTCTTATTCTTTTGTTTTTGGAAAGTGCTGCTAGAATCGTTTGGGTTACGGGAAATGATGCATTTTTTTTCGATGTTATGAACAAGATGTAAAAATTTTGGGAAGGTTTCGTCCGAAATTGTTGAATAATTATTTCTATAAGAGGACAGTAGGATTCTAGCAGCACTTTTCATGTTACAGAAATGTTTTAACATAACTATTAATATAAATTGGAACTAATTATCCCCGGGGTAGTGTTAAACTTTTCACTTTTTCATTAAGGCATATTTTCTAATTATAGACGTCACGTGGTGACGTCGTGGTGAAGTGCCTCCTATAGTACAAGTTCCATTGAAGTCTATAGAATACATAATTATTGTAAAAGTTTTATCCTTGACTTTTCCGATTTATTAGTGTTGCATAATTATAAAAAAGTGTTAATTCGCCGAATTCTGATCCATGTGCTGCCTTAACAAACCCGCGTTGTTAATTGACAATGCGTCGTCGATATATCTAAATGTCGAGTTGAAGGCCACAGCAACTGTTTTCTTCTTTTCATGCATTAGATTTTGGACAAATTCTGCTTCATATAAATATAAAAATAGGTCTGCTTATAACGGAGCGTAATTGGTACCTATGGCAATTCCAATAGATTGTTGGTATACCTGGTCTCCAAAAACCATATAGATATTGTCAATAAGAAACTCAAGAATCTTTTTGATGTCAACTTAAGAGTTCTTATGTGTGCAATCAGAATTTGTTTTAACAAAATAATTTTGCAAATGACCAATGAACAGGTAAGTAAATTAAAAATAAAAGCAGCTGTCAATGATATCAAAAAGCCTGGACTTTAATTTATCATGGGGAATGGTTGTGTATAAAGTTGAAAAGTCGTGGGTTTTTAAGCTGTTGATTTTGGAAAATTCTTGTGATTTCAAATTGTCCAAATGTTCTTTAGAATTTTGAGTATCCACATTTGATTCATATTCTGAAAAGTATGTATATAATTTTATTTTTAAGATTCATTAGAAACATTTTAGATCCAATATACATCTTAATTCTGTCTGTTTGTCTGTTCTGTCTGTCATATTGTCAGACAAAACAATTTGGGAAAAATAATCAGAAAGTATTGATTGCATTATACAATTTATTACGTAACTCTACAACTCATTTGTAACTCATAATGTTTTTGACAAAGTTGGAAAGATGATATTTTTCTATGTAGTGTAACTGATTGCTTAATTTGTAATTTAATGCAAAAACTGGTGCATATGCGGACAGCATAGCAAATTTATTTCATACCTTGATGATGCTTCATACAATAACAAAATGGATGTTTCCTCGTGTGAAAATGGGTCGATCATAAACATTATAAAAATGTGATGATGAGGTACATTGTCCACAAAGGATGACTGCACTTTAGGATCTGCGAAATTAACGTGAAAATAAACTTTCAAAATAGACAATTTTCTTTTATTGCGGGAATGATCAGCATCTTATCTACAACTTTACTCAATTATAATAAATAAAAGTATGTATCTACGATATACGAATCTGTTTTCTGAGGTGTGTGTTATCACAGGTTCTGTTATCTTAGTACAATAATAAGGGCGTCCACTTTTTTTACAAACTTTATACATATTATGAGCATGTTTGTCTATTGTTCTCCTTTCAACAGTAGTTGTTTATTTGCATTTAGTAATGTTGTGTTTAAAGGGGATGAATAGACAAACATGCGCCCATGGTTTAAAGAGAAAAAAACCTGCTTCTTCTTACATTCGCTCTCTCTATTTTAACCAAGGGCCGTGACACGTTAAATATTTTGATTTACCACGTGATATCTTACCTCAGGTAATTTTCCGTCAGGTGACTTATAGATAGCATGTTAAGCTAACTAGGAGACTGTGTTCGAATACGTTAAATAATAATCCATTGATTTGAAATATTCTTTACGTACACTGATGAGCTCGAACCCTTGTAAATATTTTACCTTTGTCACACAGATTAAATAGGAAGATGGAAAATAATGATCTCGTATTTTTTAAAAATACATTTCATTGGTGTTCATCCAGTCTAATTTTAGATTCATTTTTAGCCGGGCTTATTGCTCAACGAGCAATTGCCGGCTTATGTGATCCTGTTCAAGGCAGGATGTTAACCCCATAGTCGCCATTTCAAAGTTACGTGCAAAAATATAGTTCTTACTCTCAGCCGCTTTTGAGATAATACAAACGCTAAATAAAGCAACAAAAATAAAACGAAGTTTTATCTATATAAAATAAACATTAGTAGTGATGACTTTGAAAACTTCATAAGTCAAAGAACATAGTTCATTAGCGTAAGGATTTTTGATAATCAGTGTTACCGTAGTTCTCTACACATACGAGGTAAAGCAGGAGAGGGAACCAGACTGGCCTATTTGTTTACATTCAGCTGCGGTACCAGATTAATTTTGATTCTGACAAAATCGGACCGTGGTATTAGGATTGAAAAACTCACTGTCAGTGTCTTATCATTTATATTGATACATAGCTTTAAAATAATTTTTTCATCAGAATATAAACATGATTCATGTAAGAAATCCATTCTACTCTGTAAATGAGCCCGGCTCTCTGTACTTCTGAGTACTTTGATTACGATATGGTAACCCCGCCTCTCATACATATAAAGAACAGGTAAGTGTACATTGTCTGTATTTGGAAAACCGTAAGGACAAAAACATCCAAATGAATTATTGCATTACAGTCTAAAATAATTTTTAACATTTAAATTGGGTATCTAATTGAGAGACCACTGTAGTAAATATAGAAAAGTGAACCTAGTTCAAGATTTACAAGCAACAGAAGCAACCCATAAAGACCCAAAACACAATGTAAATTGCAGTAATCCTTTTTGAATGACTCTTGCAAATAAACATGTTCTAAAATTGATACATTCTCCATCAGGAAATCTACTTACCAAGCTGATATTTGCGAAAATGCAATAATTGGACTAATATACGAAATAAATTAAGCTTGCCTTCAAGGTCACTTAAAATTTATTGAAATCAATGAAATTTATTTCTGAAAATTTAGCGTTTTGCAAGTGTTCTTATAGTGATTTGGATATGAAGATAACAACAGTATTCAATATCAAAGTCCATAAAACAATACAAAATGGGAGCAGAGCAAACACGGACCTCCGAAACATCAGAGGTGCTATCAGGTCCCATGGAGGAGTGAGCTTCCCCTACCGAATTGTCTCACCCGCCGTATGCTCCTTGTCGGTAAATAACAGGAAAATCCATCGTAAACTCAGTGTATGAATAATGAACTAACAATTAGTATGAAAAACGCCTGTCAGCATTAGACTCAATAATAAATTGTTTTGCTGACAGTGTCATTGTATCGACTATTAAAGTAACGAAATGATGACTTAACAGGGCTGTTATTATTCTTGTTTCATAAACTCGTCAATAATTTACCCCGTTTTAGAACGTGCTCATACTCAGTGCATGTTCTTGCGTATCGAATTGACTGAGATATATAAACTTTGTATGCGGGTATATATATTTATAAAAGTTATGGTATAACACGTGTGTTTGTTTTGTATGCAGATTAAGTCCATCGATAAAGGAGATCGATTGGTTGTTTATTTGTTTACGGGTGAATAGGTTGAATCCGTGCTACGCATGATTCAGACACGTATAAGGTAGATTTTCGGGTGTTTTAAGTTATTCGAAGTTCGCTGCTACATTGCAACAGACTTATGTTCGCTTAGATCGGAGATAAAAATCAGTCTATACTAGACGAGCGCCTAGCTTCATGTAGAAACAGTTGCTGATTATGCACAAACAAACAGAGCCGAGGTTCCGGGCATCTCTGACACGTTTGGACTCCATGTGGGTGAAAATTGGCACATTTGAAGGTGCAGCTACAAACTGGTAATTTCTTATTTGCGACTTCCTCAAAGAAAGAACGAAAGTATAAAAATAACATTTGAATTTTAAACACTGTTTATATTATTTACGATAGGGTAAAGGACCATATACATGTAAGCACCCTGTGTCTTTCACATTAAGGCAACAAAATTTCATTCTGTTAATCGTAATTCCTGAAAGCTTGAGTGATTAAAACGTTTGTCAACGTCTAATCTTCTGCCAGTTTTGTTTCTTTAATTGTTACTAAGCCTCATAGACCATAGGACTATGTAAGCTACGGCTACGACTCTTACAGCAGATAGAGGCACGCGCAGAACAGAGAATCTGGTAAGCATTTGGACACAGATTTATGTCCGTTTTTCAGCTTGAATTTAGCTTTGTAAAAAATAAAAAAAATAAAAAAACAAACAAAAAACAAAAAAAAACCAAACACGTGTTACTTGAGAATGAATATAATTCTAGTAAAGTCACGGTAGTAATTAATACACGTACGTACCTGGTACATGTATATATAATTTTATATCTATATGATGGGTTGGAATTTGGTAGCAATTATGAACAAAGTTCCACTGTTTCTAATTTCTAGTAACGAGACACACTATTTTGGAAGCTAATTGTATTTGAATTTCATGATATGGTTTGAACAGTCCTAAAATTTTACAATTCTACATTGTACTGTGACACATTGATGCATAGAACTGCATATAGCTGGTTCATTTTTCTGAAGTTGTTTTCAAATCTTGGAAATAATGTACAGTGTACATGTAATTGAATATATAGTTCCTGATGTTCCTGATATAAACTCGAAAAATGATGAAACATCGTTTTATTTTAGTAAAAATTTTTATTCAATAAAACCTTTGTTTAGCCACAGTGGTTTTTATGCTCCTAATTGTGGACGTTGTACAATGTATTTTAAAATACGTAGAAATGAAGAACATAAGATAAATGCATATTATTGATGCTCCATAATTTGTACATAATGTATTCCGATGCTGATAAATATTATAGAGTATCAATTTAAGACAGTGTTTATAATAGCCTTCATTATGCATTTTGCATGTCCTAATTTAGTGTTTTCTATCTGTTATGAAGAAAATACGACTCAAGAGTTGATATCATGATGATATTCGCAAGACCTATTGCCACATGTATTGATGCATTGCAGACAAGGCCCTTTTAAAGTTCTGTAAGTAGCTTGAAGAAGCTGGCATGGTCTGGCATGTAGTATGGTGCAGACAAGGCCCCTTTTGAAGTTCTGAAAGTAGCTTGAAGAAGCTGGCATGGTATGAGAAGTAGTATGATGCATACAAGGCCCTTTTGAAGTTCTGTAAGTAGCTTGAAGAAGCTGGCAGGGTCTGGCATGAAGTATGATGCAGACAAGGCCCTTTGGAAGTTCTGTAAGTAGCTTGATGAAGCTGGCATGGTCTGGCATGTAGTATGATGCAGACAAGACCCTTTCCAAGCTTGAAGAAGCTGGCATAGTCTGAGATGTAATATGATGCAGACGAGGCCCTTTTCAAGTCCTGTAAGTAGCTTGAAGAAGCTGGCAGGGTCTGGCATGTAGTATAATGCAGACAAGGCCATTTTCAAGTTCTGTAAGAAGCTTGAAGAAGCTGGCATGGTCTGAGATGTAGTATGATGCAGACGAGGCCCCTTTAAAATCATGTTCCGTAAGTAGCTTGATGAAGATGGCATGGTCTGAGATGTAGTATGATGCAGACAAGGCCCTTTTCAAGTTCCGTAAGTAACTTGATGAAGCTGGCATGCTCTGAGATGTAGTATGATGCAGACGAGGCCCTTTTCAAGTTCTGTAAGTAGCTTGAAGAAGCTGGCATGGTCTGAGATGTAGTATGATGCAGACAAGGCCCTTTTCAAGTTCTGTAATTAGCTTGAAGCTTGCATGGTTTGAGATGTAGATTGATACAGACAAGACCATAGAGAATTCAGTAAGTAGTTCGAAGAAGCTGGCATGGTTTGAGATGTAGTTTTACAAAGAAACGACCATATAAAATTCAGTTAGTAGCTTGAAGAAACTGGCATGTTTGAGAGGGTTTGATACAGACAAAACCACTTAAAATTCAGTTATAGTAGCTTGAAGAATCTGGCATGGTTTCAGATGTAGTATGATGCAGGCAAGACCCTTTCAAATTCTGTAGGTAGCTTAGATGAAGCTGGAATGCTTGAATGGTTCATCATGTACATTGATCATAAATTATTTTTGAAATTTTTAAAATTTTCGAAGAAGTTAACATTTTTGGAATGTAGTATTGACTAGTATATTTAGCAAAAGACCTTCAAAAGACCTGTAAGTATCTTGATGAAGCTGGAAAATTCAGAGATGTATGATTATGCAGACAATTCTCTTTGTTGGATTTGTAAGTATTTTCGAAGTTGACATGACCTTAAATATAGTTGCCTTCTTGTCTTTTGAAGATGTGTAAAATTATAGTATCTCATTGAAGCAGGAAACTCATTTTATCGATAAATGCAAGTACATAAACTTCAAAAGATATACAAAAGTGCAATTTGTTTGAGATGTATTTGCAGACATATTTGAAATTTCAATTGACAAAGCGAAACTACTGTACTTGAATTGCGTATTTATATTTTAATAGCTTAAATACTAATATAGCATTGTCTTGTTTATTCTGTACAGGAGGCCAAATTGTAACTGTGCTTCTTATAATCACATACTCTGTTGGATTGGATTCTAAGCGTTTAGAAAACGATTTGGGAATAATAAAGCAGTTTGATATCACAATCTGATTTTGAAATTTTTGGAGCAAAGTTTTTTCAGGTATCTTTAGTCAGGACACACGGACCAGATGTTTTGCAAAACTTTCATTGAAGGATTTGTCTGAAGACTTCCAAAGCTGTGTTTAAAATCAAGGTTCGGACAAATCACCTCTAGTCAAAATCAAAGAGGAATAATGTTTACATTCTGGTAGGTGAAGTTCAGTTCTTTTGTCCTATTGCTAATAACCAAGGGATGTTTAGAAAAGGTTAATAATTGAGTTTGATCAGATGAGTATAATTTATGATTGATTTAAATTTATTTTGTATTGTAAAAGTTATTCTTGTGTATCTGGAAGTCACAATCTTGTACAAGAAACAGAGAAATTCTGTAAGCACTCAAACTTTTAAGTTTATATAAGTAATTTTATTCTTCACAGTGTTTTAACGGGGTTGCTATCTGAACTGCAAATGCTGATATGTATGATTCACTAAAAAAAAAAAAAAAAAAAAAAAAAAAAATCAACGTAGAAGGCTTTTTGAGTTCATCTGAAGACGTCATGATAAAAAGGAAAAGAAAACACTCTTCAGCCAGGAAGGATAACTCTTTTATTTAATGATTTATTCAAAAAGTCATGAAAGTCTCCAAAGGAAGCTTGTAATTGAAATCTTTATATATAACAAATTGAATTTCATGCAACTTAAGGTTCATTGATACTATGATAGGAGAGATAACTCTGAATGACATAAATGTCTAATATTCCTTTATAGATTTGCAAGTGTCTTTTTTTGTCTAATTGCATGTATTTTACTTATAAATACATTTCTTTTTTGGAAAATCATTTAGGTTCAAGCAACATTTCATACCAGTGAACAGACTGAGTGTTTATGAATCTTAATGTAATTGAAAGTTCTTTGAACATTTTTATACAAATGTCCTCGATTTAGCCTTAAATACCAATTTTTAAGTTTGATATAAATTTATAATTGATTTATGAAGTTTAGCATTCATAGCAAACGCTTTATAAACTACAGTATTTATGCATAATAATAATTGTGCAGTATACATAGAAGAAATTAAAGTAACATAGAACTCAGTATAAAAATCTGTGGAGTTTTCTTCAAATGCTTGGAAACCTATAATTTTTAACATAGATATAATTGTCGAAAAACTTTCGTTTGGAAAATGCATGTTATAGGTGAATTCATTTCCTGAAAAGTTATATTTTTATTCTCCTAAATAATATTAACTTTTCTTTATGAAGTTTGAAGAATGATCAATGTGGGTAAATACGCATCACTTTGAGAATTCTGCGACATTTTTATGATAATTTTTAATTATTCAAGGCCTGGTTTGAAAAACGTAATAATTGGATTACCTTGAAGTCTTGATATCTAGGGGTGGGGTCATACACGTTTCGATAATTTTATGTCAATGCTTTCTTTATCGTCGAAGTCTGTTGCACTCGCGCATGCGAGCTCATTTATGTTCGTTTGAAATTTAGAACATAAATATATTTATAAAAGTTATGGTAAAACACGTGTGTTTGTTTTGTATGCAGATTAAGTCCATCGATAAAGGAGATCGATTGGTTGTTTATTTGTTTACGGGTGAATAGGTTGAATCCGTGCTACGCATGATTCAGACACGTATAAGGTAGATTTTCGGGTGTTTTAAGTTATTCGAAGTTCGCTGCTATATTGCAACAGACTTATCCCCCACCCCACCCACCCCTTCCAGTATGATCGATATACTTGTTAAAATGTTCGTTTTAATGTTGACTGTCGCTTTATTTGTTTCTTTTTCTTTTGTAGAATGATTTGGATTTCAGAAGTTAAGTTAAAGACTGTGCTTTGTATACTGTATACACTTCATTAAAGTCTGTTGCACTCGCGCATGCGAGCTCATCCTATATAAAGTGTTTTTGAGTTTTATTTATAAATAATTTATGTTCGTTTGAACTGGTGAATTTAGAACATAAGATATCATATTGTAACATCAGTAAGGGAAATTGACGATAGAAAAGTTAAAGTCATAAGTAAATACAATTTTATGTCTCATAAAATGATTTATATACAATCTTTTTTACATTGTTTTTGACAAATTTAGATTAAAATTGCAGTTGTTACTGATTTTTAATGTAAAAAGAGTGGGGTCGACTGGATCGGGATCGAACTCATGTTTGGATCGGGTTCGGCTTGATCGGGATCGAGTGTTCAATTAATTTGATTTTACGCAAACATGAGGTTGGAATCAATTTAGAGAAATATTCAAATTTCTCTGATTTAAAGCTATATTTTCTACTCCTGTGACACCACCTCAGATGCGTTATCAGTTTGAACAGTTTGATGGATTGTGCAATTGTCTTAATCGATTTCGGATTAGTCAGCATGGAGGTAAAAACCTGATATCCCAAACCGCGCACTATAGTGCAGATAGGTCAGTCCTTCTTTGAAGAGTTGCTTTGTGTTTTTTAACTGAATGAACCAGATTTCGATAATTCACGGCTACAGAAACATACATTTAAATTGTTTACATGAACCAGGGGCGGTCTCAAGACCCGCGAGCTAGCCAGCTCAAGAGAATATTACTCGACTGCAGACATCCATCCAAGTAGGCGACAGTGATTGATAATAATAAACTTTTACACCATCAATATCACCAGTTTACCAGAAATAATTAAATTTGGCACCACTGCAGTTTCTGGAACCCAGACATGAAATACTTGGCAAGTGATGGGGTTCACCTGAAGACAGCAGCTGCGACCACCGGTTCATGAAGTACCTTCAGAACATAAAAAGTGCTGCCCTCCATGCCTCCCATCTGATTGGATGGGAGAATAATGATAAGTAGTACATTGCACATATGATGATAGATTGTTATGCATCAGTGTTTTCCATTTATTTCAAAGTAAAGGATTAGAGATCACAAAATCTCTGTGGATCTTACAACAAATTGTTATTCTAAAGCGACAATTTTGTCATTTAAAGTGGTCAATTTACCTGATTGCCGGCTCTTAGGGAAAACACTGAATGCATGTGATAAAGATTCTGGCTAATGCCGCAATATGTCATGTCGCATGTTACACAAAAATATGACATTGTATTAGTGCTTATTTAATTTCAACGTAAACCTCGACATGTCTCTGCACATTATGTTAGGCTTAAAAAAAAAAAAGTTTGTTTCCTGTAACATTCCCAAAAAATCAAGGGTCGGTAGGTCGGAATTTTTTTTTTTTTTTTTTTTGGCTTATGAATGGTCAAACATCCCGGGACCGAAAATACCTGTTGTTATATTTACAGTGGACACCCAATATGGCATCCAAAATGGCTGCCAAGCGGCAGAAAACAAACTTCAGAAAGTTGTAGGGGGAAACGGTTGTTACAATAATGATTACTCTTTATATTTAAGGTAAATGTACACTAAGTTGACATATTTTATGTCTCAAATTAAGCTACAAGCTATTTTTTTTAATTTAATAAATGGAATCAGCTGATTGATCAAACGAAGTTTTGCCATTTGTCAGAAAAAAAAAATCCACCCGGGGATAATTTGAATGGGTCGGTCGGGTTACAGGAAACAAACATATTTTTTTTTTAGGCCTTACATGAATTAATAATTTGCTGTCAATGTCAGCACTTGTCAAAATTTTGGGAATCGCCAATAGATTCCATCATATTATGTGAAGGCTCCAATTTGTTTTTCTTAATCTTCCCAATATCTAATGGAGGTTGGGACGATTTGTTTATTTATTAAAAAATGGTTGCCTATCAATGTTTTTTGTATGTGAAGGCTCCAGCTGTTTTTGTCAGTGTCAGTTCTGGTCAGTATGGGAATCGTCAATTGATTCCAATTGATGTTGGGAATCGTCAATTGATTCCAGTATGATTATCGGAATCGTCAATTGATTCCATCATATTATGTGTAGGCTACCGTTTGTTTTGTTTTTCTTAATCGCCCAATATCTGATGAAGGTTGGGACGATCTGTTTCTTTATTTCAAAAAAGGTATTTGTTTTTCTTAATCTTCCCAATATCTAATGAAGGTTGGGAGGATCTGTTTATTTATTTATAAGTGGTTTGCCTATCAATGTCTTTTTTGCATGTGACTATGTGAATCTTGGCTCCAGTTTGTTTTTCTTAATCTTCCATGTATCTAATGAAGGTTGGAAGATCTTTTTATTTATTTATAAAAAAAATGGGTTGCCTGTCACTTTTATGTCACGGTTGTTGAATTTTATGATGACCATGATGAACTGACCTATTTTAAGCTGAGCCGACACTTGTATATGATAATAGATTGGCAACATGCATTGTGAAGAGTTCAATAACAAATGATAAAGATGAAAAATGTAAGCATGTTTGCTCCTATCTACCATGTGTTTATAGCTTGGTGGCAAAGAAAGTTATTAATTCTATTATATTATCACCTATGGCAATTACAACTGCTTAGACTTATTGTAGAATAAAATGCCACCAAAAAAGAGGAAAATGTGATGGGTCCGAAGCCTCCCAAAAAGGTGAAGTTACGCAGTCAACCGGCTCAATTGCTCTCTGTGGATTCAGTTTGGGCAATTCGATGGATTCCAATTGATCATCGACTCAAGTGGCTGCTCCAAAAATTCAGCTGGCAGCAGCAAATCTTAGACAACAGCAACAGCCTTGACTCCCAGCAATGCTTCTACAGACAAGATCGCTTCAAAGGCTGCACCACTGCACCGCAGACTTCTATTACATCTTCTACTGATTTGAATAGTTCCTATTTGGTAAACACCCTTATAACAGTTGCATTGTTTTTCCTTATAACAGTTGCATTGTTTTTCAGGTTTTCGGTGGCAGATACATTTAACAGTAACAACTAGATTCTGTCCCATTATCAGTAGACAAATAAAAAAAAAAATAAATAAATAAATAAATAAATAAAATCTTTAATGATCATTTCATTGACCTCAAAAGTTTACTTCTAAATTTAGAATAGAAAAATATTTCAATTCAGATAGAAAATAATGTTAATCTTTAATCCTCAGTCAACTAGTTTTAATTGTAATGGAAACCATTTCAGATGTTCTCTAAATGCTCTCCCAAGTTCCTTATGTCCTTCTTGGTGTCTTATTCCCGGCAAGCTTCATAAAATAAGGCAATCTAGTATTTTAGTCATTTTAGGGTTTACACACACACAAATACATGCACATACATAATGACCATATCAAAATGTTTACACTTTTAATGCATCCATTTTAAAAGCAATTCATCATAAATAATTGAAAATTGGCTATATTAAATATATTTGTCATTTTACTCATTTCGTGTTCTTGCAAGTGCATGTATGTGCAGATTTACCATGTCATTTGGTGAACACTATTAAAAGTGCTATTATATTCTTATTTTTAAATCATTTCATTCTCAAAAACATACAAATACATATAAATATATATAGATAATTTGGCGATATAGTGTATTATCAGTAAATGAAGACATTTTGTGAAAAATAAGTTGTGCAATGTGACATTAATGAAAATGTATTACAGATTATATCTGAGAGGCACTTATGGCTAAGCTAGACATAGGAGATGATTTTAGAAATATCCCAAAGCACCTTCAGACTATCATTTAACAATTAATATTATTTGATAAATGTTAACCAATGGGTGCTAGTTCATCTTGTCAGTTTTGTTTACGTTTTAAACAGGTCCTTGTAATGGTTTATGTTGGAATAAAAATCAGGCCAATATCTCAGAATGTCTCTCTGATGTTAGAAACTTCAAACGTTTACGTTTGAGAGTATATTTTCCTCTAGAGAAACAAAAACTGTCTTCTCAATAACTTTTTTGACTATATATGGAATCGAGGTAGATTCTATTCCTATAGGAATTAGATTATCTAAGACATGAGAACAAACTCATTAATATTAGACAAATGTTGAGAAGGATAGTCCAGGATAAATGTTCAAAATTTGCCTGTCAAGTGGTCACACCTGGTCGTGCATTGTTTGAGACTCTTTATAGATTTGACTCCTGAGTTCAATTACAAACCAAACCATAACATAGAAAATCAACTGCTAAGGAACATTTAGAATTACGGCAATGTAGCCTTTTAATATAGATCATTTTTGTGGCAAGTCAATATTTCATCAGTATTAGTGGTGTTTTTTACAGAAGCTACATTTATAAGTAGATAGATGCATCTGGTGCTTTGGGTTAAGAAACTGTATAAAGTTTAAAATGGTCTGCTAAATCTTAGTTAGATATTCATATAGATTGTCAAATTTATCTTAAAGTTCTTTCAATCATTTTGCTAGTAGACATTTGGGTCCCATATTTCAGCTATCAAAATTTGCCTTTTAGCTGATAATACAGCAGTTATACCTTCAAAACTCATAGTTTACTGTTTTATCTTCCATCTATAGAAAGAATTATTTGCAATTTTTAATTTTATGAACCAAATACTCCTCTATGCTAGGAAAGTTGTCAAAAGAGCCCAGAGCTTCCAATCACAAAACCCATCTTGATAAATTAGTATCTGACTTATTTCACACTTTTCAAGAAGCAGATACAAGAACCAACTATCAGCAGTCTTCCTTCTTGCCTTTAACATTTTTATGCACTTAGGCAAACTCGTTCCTATAAACAACACATACAACTCAAAAGTAATTCAAAGACAAGCCATAATATTTCTTTGATGATAATTCACTTTAGATAACAATGAGATATTCCAAACTATGAATGATAGGCATCCAGTGATACTTACTTTAACAGCCAATGACTTAAAATGTCAATTTTGTCCAGTTCATGCCTTAAAAGTATACATTACTTAACATAAACACACATCTAGTCCTTTATTCACCTTCAAATCTGATGAACCAGTTAAGTACAGTTTTGTGGGATTCCAATCAAAACATGCAATATAAGTTTTCAACTGATTGCTTTACTTTGGTCATAGTTTTTGTGTTTGTACTGCAAATTTTGTACTGCTAGTGGCAGCTTAGAATGGTTTATCTGAAATTGTAATCCAACAACTCGGTCGTTGGCACTCAAAAGACGTTACATTAAAATAAATGCAGTCAGGTTTTAAATTCCACAATTGATGTTAAGAATTCTAAACTAAATGTTTCCCTTATACATGTACTGTCATTGACTATGATAAGAGAGAAGTGAGCATATGGTTGTTTCTCTCCAGAATTTAATTAGGATCTGATAAACTTTTTACATCCAATTTCAGTGATTTAACATATAAATCAGTTCCAAACTAAATGTTCCCCTTAAACATGTACTGCCATCGACTATTGAAAGAGAGAAGTCAGCATATGGTTGTTTTTCTTCAGAATTGAAATAGGATCTGATAAACTTTTTACATCCATTTCAGTGATTAAACGTATAAATCAATTCCAAACTAAATGTTTCCCCTTATACATGTACTGCCATCGACTATCCAAAGAGAGAAGTCAGCATATGGTTGTTTTTGTTTTTTTTTCCAGAATTTAATTAGAATCTGATAAACTTTTTACATCCATTTCAGTAATTAAACGTATAAATCAAGTCTATTAGGCCAGCTAATGGTTGCTGTGATACATTGTAAAATTTTAAAGCAACCTATCAAAAAAAAACAAAAAAACAAACAAATTTAAACCTTCCGAGGTCAGCATTTAGCTGCTTAAATAAAATATTACTTTGGTCAGTGATCTTGCAAAGTGTTCGCTTTGAAAATTAAGTGCTAGTTAGATGCACATTTTACTCTTCATATTGGCCTTAAATTTGCGAGCTAATATACTTAAGGACAGCACCCAGCTGCTCATAAAATTTATGTATGTTAGTTGGAATTCAGCTTTAATTTTGGTCTTGAGAATTGTGTATCAGGTCAGCATATGTCGGTTTACAAAATTGTATCATGTCATGAGCTTAGAAGTTCAAAAATTTGTGTATCAGGTCAGCGAACAGCTGCTTATAAAAACTGTATGTTAGTTTGAACTCAGCAGGATTTTGTTCTGAATTTTGTGCATAAGTTCAGCATATGGATGTTCATAAAATATTAATTGTAAAAATGAGCTCATGTTGTTTATGAGGTAGCATATGGTCTCTTTTTTAGTCTCGTTAACCTTATGTTATTCACAGGTTTAGTAACCTTTGTCCTTTATATTTTGTTACTTATTATGTTCCCCAAACGAAGTTGGGGAACATATTGTTTTTACTCTGTTTCTTATTATTATTATTTTTCTTCTTCTTCTTCTTCCTGGGTACTTTTTTGTCCGGGAATGATCTCGTAAACTATACATCCGACTTAGGTGAAATGTTTTTAGGGTCAGTAGACATGTTATGTAGATTTGCGGAACAAAGGTCCCTTTGCGCGCACGTGCTTGCAAGAGCGTGCACGTGCAACATGTGAAATGACCGATTTTATTGATATAGGCGTAACTTTTAAAATTTTTGATGAAATGCTTTGAAACCTATAATATAAGGATATATTAGAAGCATAGACAATATGACATGGTCAAAATAGCAAAATCTCACGCGCATGCACGTGCGCTTTGCTCTGATTGGCTGAAACTAAAGTCTCAATATCTTTTTTGTTTTTTGACGAAATCCTTTGAAATTTTGAAAATTGCCATGCATTATGATATCCTACAACATGATATGTAGCAATTATCATGAAAACACGTGCATGCACATGCGCTGCAATCTGATTGGCTTAAACTTTAAATAGCTATAACTCCCTTGATTTTCAACCAAACAGGATGGGACTTGGAACATAGATAGATATACTGGACTACTAAAAGAAAATATGGTCACCATGCACATGCATACACGTGCATGTACATGCACTGCAATCTGATTGGCTGAAACTTTAAACAGCTATAACTCCCTTGGTTTTCAACCAAACGAGGTGAGATTTAGAACATAGATAGATGTTACGGACATGTACAAGAAAATATGGTCACCATGCTCATGTATGCACGTGCGTGCATGTGAAATGAGCAAAATCAAAAAAACACTTGAATGATCGTATCTTTTTAATACTTTTGGAATAAATACTTTAATACTTAGATATTTAGTATATTAAAATATATAGATTGTGTGGACAAGGTGATATGGTCAGGACGCACATGCATTCACATGCGCACGCGTGGAATGCTAAAATTTGAATGAACTTTGTACACTTCTGGGTAAACGTTGTTAAAGTCTCAAATGCATCGAGTTTGTCTTATTTAATGAAGCTTACAGGGAATATGGCACCAAAAGGGAGTTGGGGAGCGTTTGTTATTCACAGGTTTAGTAACCTTTGTCCTTTACAATTAGCACTAGTTCAGATATAACTTTGTGCTTATGTGGGTTATTAATGTTTATGCTTATTTAGTCCATACGGTTACATGATATTCAGTTCACAATGTTATTATCTGTTAAAGAACACATGTTTGCTACAATTAATATTGAGCAGTATATAATTTATGAAATGCCTTTCCTTGGGTGGCGCTGCATGCTTCATGCAAGCATTTTGCATGCTGTGTGGCCTCTTTGTTTACGCCACCTTCTTGTTACACAAACTTGGTAATCATTATATAACAATAGCTGGGATAAGCACTAAGTCGCAATATATCATATCTAAGTTGAAACTAATCATTATTTGGCCTTATCCCAGCTATAATTTACATGATTGTATGTAATATTGTATATATATGTGTTTTTGTTCACTTTCGTCATTTATCTGGTCAATAAATGACATTTACACTCAACTCAAGTTCTCGTGTCTTCACTAGTTTTCAAGTAACAAGAACAAGCTACGGAAAGGCTTTTCATATTGTGAAAGTTACTTTTATTAGTGGAAAAGCTGTGGATATAAACGTTTATCAAATGGCTTTGTCGTTAGATTACAATTACCGTCTTTTTCAAGTATAAAATCCAAGTATAAAACAGATGTGTCAGACTTTGTGGTATCTTTTATCTAAAGGTCACCAGAATATATCGTATTGACATAGAAATAGGAATTGACAATAGGTTTCGATATATCTAAATGTAGTCTTTCTTCTTTTGGAAATTTGACTAATGTTAGCTTATAATGTGGAATCTACTGACGGCAAAACTACTTAATAAACATCGATAGTGATATGAAATTATGGTTATATCGATAGTGATATGAAATTATGGTTATAACATTGATTTCACAACAATTGATTTAGAAATGTTTCCCTTCACTGATGAAAGCAGGTACACTATGTAAAGACATGCAATTAGTATGTAACTAGTATGTAATGATTTCAATTTGTGAAAGGTTACGCGATACATTTGCGACTCTATTACATCTCGTAGCCTTGAAATCTTGAACTCCAAATGTTTCAATGAATCAAAATAATATCTTTGGCCAAACTGCGCATTTTTCTAAAAGTCAAAGCTACTAACATAATGAGAAAATTGTCATGATTTTACATTAAAAAAAATCGACAATCCCAGCGTGATAAACAGACAAACAATTCGAAATTACGAGGGTTGATCCAAATGTAATGCAACTGTGTGCGTATATTTAATATTCGGCGTCATATTATCAAATGTAATGTACCAAATGATGCATAAAAATAAATCAGAAAATACCTCAAAAATATTAAAACCTCATAATCATTGATATCAATACTCTTATAATTATATGTACTCTTATATACTCTTATAATTATATTCTGACATCAGAAAATAATTTTTATATCAAAAAATCGAATTTTTGATATCAATGCTGAAAAATATTGTGCCGACTCGTCGTTAAGCAATGTATATGATTAATCAATCTGATTTCAAAAAGTCATTTTTGGATATCAGAAAATAACTGTAAAATATTAAAGCATCGTTCCATAATATGAGATCATTGTTTACTTGATAGTAGATGTAGTCTTTTCCTACACTTCACACTTAATTATATAAAAGCACATTTCGATGTAATTAGACTGATCCACTATTTGGCAGTGCATGTCTGTCATATGACGTTATTTAGGTGCGGCGACTACCATAATCGGACTTTGTATAAAAACCGATATTTTGAGAAGTATAAACAATGTAATTTGAATTTTTCAGGACTGATTTGAAATGCATATAGCTTCTATCATGTATAATTTTGTTATTACGTCGACCAGTGGCAATATTGTCGAAGTTGTGACATTATTTGTGGATCAACCTTTGTATATGACGCACTCTAGGTCATGGGAAAATGTTGCTAGGAAAACAAAAATTTGTTTGCTACCTCCTCTGCAGCAATAGCTTTAATGTTTAATTTTTTTAAATGTTTAAATGTTTTACTTTGCCTTAATTGAACTCTAAATGATTACACTAGTTATTAACAGGTACATAACCAATTAACCACATATCTAGAGCTAAAAAATTCCTCTAACACTGTCAACTCAATATTGATGCTTAGAAATTTCTTTTTGTGTGACCATTTATCAACCAATAAGATATTCTATTAGAAGAAATTTAAATGAAAAAATATACGGAAAGAAATGTGCTTAAAAGACTGTCAAATACGTAATTACGTAAATAACGCTTTTTCCTTTTGTTGTTTTCATGTTCTGAAGTGACCCAGGAACCATGCATGTAATATATCAAACATGAAACAGTGCACATATTCTTTAACAAAAACATTCAGACAGTTCCCAACAAATACATATTGTCTCAACATTATGCCTCAAAAATGGAACATAGTTATTAAGGGATCCACCTTTTTTGTAAATTTGACAGCTTCAATTGCTTGACATTTTTATTCAGCCAAAACTGAAAAAGATAAAACCCGATTTCTTATTCTACAGGCACTTAACTAAAACAATTGTACTTAAACATAAATCCACACTTAAATGTGGTTAAATTGAAACTAGATTTTATCATAAAATGTTTAATCTAGAATTAATCCATAGTATCAATGCCTATGATATCAAATAAAACTTTTTTCGACTTTCATAACGTTTATTTCTTATTTATATGATAGACAAACAATTATAGCTGATTGTTGCATGATTTCAAATGGAAAAAAAAAACTATCTTGAAACGAGAGGGACTTCGGCCCTCTGGCTAATATTGGTGTCTCGGTCTGATACAAGATGTGATCTGGAAAATGATATGCATTTTTTCTATATACATCACATATGATATTCACAGTATGTTCTTTTAAACTATTTAAAATATTCTCGTCTTGATTTATTTTCACTTGGCAAATATTTGATTAAAAAGCATGACGTCAAGAATAAGGTGATCTTTATTTATACATGTACCGTATAAATATGCCATGATTCCGTGTACACCATGTTTTGCTTGCTTCAATTTTTTTTTCGTGTGATAAAACGTGTGATAACAGTTTTCCAAATAACAATATCCTCTTGCACTTTCTTCACATGTTCCAAAAGAGCTTCAGTTCTAGCTATGTAGTGGAATTCAACAGTTCAGTTTGTAAAGAGTTTCTTCCTGCTCTTGATGTGTTCGAAGTATATCAGAGTATGATTTTAGCTATACGATAAACGTAATGACTTTAACTTTTCTATCGTCAACTTCCCTTACTTATGCAGCAATATACCTTCATCACCTGGATACGGAGTATATACACATGTATATCTCAATTGATTCGATACGCAAGAGCATGCTCCACGTATGAAAAATTTCTAAAACGAGGTAAATTATTGACAAGCAAGTTGATGAAACAAGAATATCAGCAGTCTCGTTTAAAGTCATCATTCGTAAGTTCTATGGTCGATACAATGACCTTGTCAGCAAATACAATTTATCATTGAGTCAAATGCTGACTGACGTTTTTCATACTGGTCAATTGCAATTGTTAGTTCATTATTTATACACTGAATTTACGACGGATTTTTTCCGTTATCTCCTGATCATGACAAGGATCACATTCTGGGTGTGACCGGTCGGCAGGGGATGCTCACTCCTCCATGGCACCTGATCCCACCTCTGATGTTTCGAGGGTACGTTTTTCATCTGCTCTTATTTTGTATTGTTTTATGGACTTTGAGATTGAATACTGTTCGTTATCTCCATATTCTTCTTTAGTATATTTTCAAGTTTCTGAAGGCATCTGCTAAATAATGATTTTTATGACTTAGGACAAGGTAGTATGCCTTTCCATCCATCTGTTTATCTACCGGAGTCTCTGTTAATCTGACAGTGAGTTTTTGTTGGAATGATCAGTTTTGGACTTAGAAGTTAAAATTTAAGAGGAGCAACAAATGCCTATCAAGGAGTGTAATTGCTTTTTCGGTACAAAAAAAGTTATAGCGAACTTACAGGAAACCGTGAATTTACTTTGTTTATCCATCAATAATTTGATATATCCGTTTAAAAAATTCGTTTAAATGTACATTGGGCTTCTCCATATGAGTAAAAAAATATCATAGCAATACTTATTTCCATGAAGTATGACAGCCGAATGTGTTCACGGAAATATTAAAAACAAGACTACTTTGAGAGTACAAACATTTTTAGATGAATTGAATTTCAATGTTATAGGATATAGATTTTAAAATCTTCAAAGTTCGCTAATATAGAAAGTTCGGCTATTTTTAACTTCCACTGAGTTATATTTTTAGCTCACCTGAGCCAAAGGCTCAAGTGAGCTTTTCTGATCAAAATTTGTCCGTTGTCTGTCGTTGTCATCGTTGTCGTCGTAGTCGTTGTCGTTGTTGTTGTTGTTGTAAACTTTTCACATTTTCATCTTCTTCTCAAGGACCACTGGGCCAATTTCAACCAAACTTGCTACAAAGTATCCTTGGGTAAAGGGGATTCAAGTTTGTTCAAATGAAGGGCCATGCCCTTTTCCAAGGGGAGATAATTATGAATTAGAAAAAAATTAATGGCATTTTTAAAAAATCTTCTTCTCAAGAACCACTGGGTCAGGAAAGATGAAACTCATGTGGAATCATCATCAGGTAGTGTAGATTTAAGTTTGTTCAAATCATGACCCCCGGGGGTAGGGTGGGTCCAATATGGCCGATGAAAATTTTACATAGGAATATATAGGAAAAATCTTTAAAAATCTTCTTCTCAAGAACCACTGGGCCAGGAAAGATGAAACTCATGTGAAATCATCCTCAGGTAGTGTAAATTCAAATTTGTTCAAATCATGACCCCCGGGGGTAGGGTGGGGCCAAAATGGCCGATCAAAGTTTTACATAGGAATATATAGGAAAAATCTTTAAAAATCTTCTTCTCAAGAACCACTGGGCCAGGAAAGATGAAACTCATGTGGAATCATCCTCAGGCAGTGTAAATTCAAATTTGTATAAATCATGACCCCCAGGGGTAGGGTGGGGCCACAATGGCTGATCAAAGTTTTACATAGGAATATATAGGAAAAATCTTTAAAAATCTTCTTCTCAAGAACCACTTGGCCAGGAAAGATGAAACTCATGTGGAGTCATCCTCAGGTAGTGTAGATTCAAGTTTGTTCAAATCATGACCCTGGGGGTAGGGTGGGTCCAAAATGGCCGATCAAAGTTTTACATAGGAATATATAGGAAAAATCTTTTAAAAATCTTCTTCTCAAGAACCACTGGGCCAGGAAAGATAAAACTCATGTGGAATCATCCTCAGGTAGTGAAGATTCAAGTTTGTTCAAATCATGACCCCCGGGGGTAGGGTGGGGCCAAAATGGCCAATCAAACTTTTACATAGGAATATATAGAAAAAAATCTTCTTGTCAAGAACCATTGAAAGATGAAACTCATGTGCAATCATCTTCAGGTAGTGTAGATTCAAGTTTGTTCAAATCATGACCCCGGGTAGGGTGGGGCCAAATGGCCGTTAAAAGTTTTAAATAGGAATATAAAGGGAAACCTTTTAAAATCTTCTTTTCAAGTACTTCAAAGCTTAGTGATATTTATAGGGAATCATCCTCAGGTATTGTAGATTTTAGTTTGTTCAAATCATGACCCCCTGGTGGGTTAAAATTCAAGCCCTCCCCCCCCCCCCTCCCCACCCTCAGTTAACTTTCAGTTCTGATCTGATATGTTCTTTTTTCTAGCCAATTGCTCAGGTGAATGATGTGGCCCCTTGGCCTCTTGTTTTCTTATCTTTTTCAGTTATTATCTGTTTTAAACTCCCGACCTTCACTTTTACACTATTTAATGTATAGCCTTTTTAAAATTTAGTTTGCAGAATATTTCATTAATGTCATACACATGTACCAATAAGAAGAGTTATCAAGAAACGGCATGACATTTTCAAATAAATTTGACAAAGATAATTTAAAATTATATAAAAATTACTTAAATGCAACACATGACTTCAAAATGTCCGATTGACGATGAAATTAGATAATTTGGCTCTATTGCCCACCGCATTCCAGATTGCATAATTCTAGAAAGTGTTTTGTTATAAATAAATTTGAATCAAAATGTATATTTCACTGAAGAACTGAAGGAGGAATAGAAAAGTTTGTTTCAAAATGGTTTCTTTTCGATTACTCACAGTAGTATTTATTGCAACACTTTATTTTGATATCTATGAAGGTAAGTCTCTCTCTCTCCCCCTCTCTCTCTCTATGTATTTGCAGGAGCTAACTGAAGTTAGATATAAATTCAAATAGAATAAACGAAGTATACTTATAACTAACACTTTTTAAAAATCTCTAGCAACCCAAATTAATTGTCCAGCCAGAGTGTGCATGGAAAGTAAAATTGATATTCAGAGAGAACTGAGCGAAAGAATAAATGTTACATATGGACCAGATGGAGATGTAGAGGGAGTTCGCTTCAAACCCGGGCTCTTCAGTTTTGAATGCAGGTTGGTTAAGTTAAAAGATGTTTGATAGATTAAGCATGTGATCTATTCATGTTTCATTTTTGATTTTACTAGTTAAGTACATGTAGCAGATTTGGCAATCTTGTGTTTTCACAATAGATCAAATCCCATGTTTCTGAAGATTTGATGAAAGATGTGGAGATAATGAACAATATTCAAGATCAAAAGTCCCTCAAACAATGCAATAGGAGCATAGCAAATATGGACCTCCAAAACATCTTAAGTGGGATCAGGTGCCAAAGAGGAGTAAGCATCTCTTCCAGACCGCAAAAATTTGTTGTCAATTCAGTGTATAAATATTGGACTAACAGTAATTACGAAAAATTCCAGTCAACATTCGACTCAATAATACATTGTATTTGCTGAAAAGGTCATTAAATCGACCCTAGAACTTACGAAATGATGACTCTAAACCATACTGCTAATATTATCGTTTCATCAACTGGTTTGTCAATAATTTATCTCATTTAAGAAATTGTTCATACGTAGAGCATGCTCTTGCCTATTGAATAAACTGGGATACATAAACTCTGTATGCAGGTGATGAAGGTATATTGCTGCATAAGTAAGGATGTTGACGATAGAAAAGATACAGTCATCACATTTATCATAGAGTTTGGATGTTCGATTACCATTAACGTATTTTTTTTACCCATATACTCATATACACAGTTTAGGAAAGACTTTTATGAATGTAAAAATGAAATAGATACAGTAAGTGTCTTAGTAGTTTTTTTTAATAAGATTTCTTAAAGTATCTTACGTCTTTCTGGAAACAACATATAAAGAAAACAGTTGATACATGGATTGGAATGTGTTAAATTAAGTTGTAAATGGTATATTGAACAAATCTATATATGCGAGTATATATATATATATATATATATATATATATATATATATATATATATATATATATATATATATATATATATATATATATATATATATATATATATATATATATATATATAATACTTCATGTAAAATTAGTTGAATCTGATTGGTCGAAAAACATTTGTTAAAAAACGCTACTACACGTTGAAAAATGAAGCCACGCCTTCCAGCGTAGCAACAGTAAACATTGCTTGACGACGTGTGGTATTCCAAAAAATAGCAACTGCGCAGAATATATGCGCGCACGGTTCACTGTTATATGTATTTGAATAAAACATTCAGTATAATATAATAGATATTGCATGTAGTTGAGTGTAACATTGAAAATTTGCACCCCAAGAAAACCATTGTCAACCGAGGCGCAGCCGAAGTTGACAATGGTTTTCGGGGGGTGAAACACTCAACTACATGCAATATTTATATAATATATGTGTGTGTATGTATGTATATTTTAAAGAACTTGAGATACTCTTTGACATTTATTTATAATATGAATCTATAGTTCTTTTTCTTTACTTCATAGGACATTGAAAAAAAAAATTAAGCTAAACTTATTTGTCCATTATCTACATTAGAGTTGAATGTAATAAATGAAATAGAAATTGATGAACATAACAAGCAGAGGTCGATCGAAATGAAATTAATCAGCATTACAACTCTATAAGAGTACATACGTATAACATGGACCCCGGAAATATTTTTTTTGTCAAAATGTCATCTATTCTAAGTAAGATTATTTTGGATTTGAAACTTCCATTAAAAGTAGCAGACAACTGCCTCTTGTTATTATTTTTCAAAATCTTTGGATATAAACTTTGTCCATAATGTAACAAACATGAAACCTTGAAAATTATATATTATTAAGAAAAACACGTTCATATATTTTCTCTTTACTTAATAACTATACCTTCTCGTAACTCTTTTAGGTACATCGACATGTACAAGGCTTGTGTACCCACGGGGATGAATCCATGTATTCCCATAGAGTACCGACAGAAAGCGAAGGAACTTCTTGAATCTTATTACAGCATCACGTGTACTAAAGCTGATAGTAAGGAAAATGATAGTTTGATCTTTTGAAAAATAAGTTGAACATAGTTATAGCTGTAGTAAATGTTTCCCCTTGAAACTAAACTAAGCTAGGAAAATATTAAGCAATTAAATAAATGCTCATATTTTTTTTTCTTTTATTTTATGGGTTTTCTTTTTGCGGAATCAATAATGTCAAACCCAATTTCATTTACACCTTCATCCATATCGAAAGAAACATTTTATTGATATAATAGTGTTGGGTTTTGCGTGCACTGTGCCTAAAAAGTAGTCAGGGTTTTACACATGGTGCACGAGCCTGAGGCTATTGTTTCCGGGTCCTGCATCATGTGTCAAAGCCTGACTACTATTTAGGCATAGTGCACGCAAAACAAAACACTATTGTTATTATAATGCTGACTGTTGTTACTGTACAAAAACGGCAATATTTTCTCCATTCCAATGTTTCATCACCCGTTACATTCGTCTACTCTATTATGACGCCACCTTGTGCAACATGTACGTCATAATCTTTTTACTTAAAATTTTTAACAATCCATGCTTTAGGTATAATCTACAGATAGTTTTAGAGAATGGCATTTGAGTGAAGGAAGCGGGATTGCAAAAAACTATTTTAGAAGAATTATTTTGTTTATTTTTAATTTTTCGTGTAAAATATTTGAAACTAAGTTTATGTATTTTATAGTACGAGGGCAGTTCAAAATTACGCAGACTGTGGTATTATAAATTTTACTCATACAGAAGTCATATAGTAATTCACAGAAATATGTATCTTAAAGATTTCAATAAATTTTGGACAAAATTTCTGTATTCAAAAAAAAATCTACTAAAATTATCGGTAATTGATATCGCTGATGGAGAGGTACGGAGCACGACAAAAAATTTGAAGCAAAGGCATGCGGGATCCAAAATTTAACTCATTAATTTTCTATAATTCGCGATATTTTTCGACAATTTTCTCAAATGAATATTTAAATTGTTCTATTATTATGTATTTAGATTTCTGACGTGATATTTGAAGTACTAACAGAAATATTGTGATTTTTCTCTGACGCGATTCCCGTAAAAACGACTGTGAAAATGACGTCTCCTGAATTGACGGCGCACCGCAATTTTGTTAAATCATGTGCAATGGTCGAGATATCGCTAACATATATCCAAAATATGCATAATAAAACATGTAGTAAACTAGGGAATTCGTGACATGCGTCCACGGAAAGCAAATTGAAATTTTAGGCCGTTAGACATGGTTAGACCTTTGTAAAAAGTCTAAATGGGAGGACAGGAAGAAGATTATCGACAAAAACTTTATCCGGACTGTTAAGAACGTGATTGAGAGTCACCAATATCATAATATATCTCATAAATACCTGTAGTTTTTGGTTTTAAAACATTAAAAGAATATTCTGTACTTGTTTAACAGATTTTAAGCTTGACAAGAAATGGTGTTTGGATGTTGAGTAGATAAGGTAACTCAAACCGTACAAATACTCTTGAAAAAAAATGTTGAAAAATGACAGCTCAATAGCATATTTTTTATAATGCCTTTGACGTAGAAGATTCTGCTGCTCCGTGACTTAATGATATGTCCTGAAAAAGCACTCAAAATTGATATCAATTAACAACATTTTGATATGAAATTTTGAAGACCATATAAGTATTTTATTTTATATTATGTGTGACATTTTGCGCGATTATGTCGTCAAATATTTTTCTGTGCAACAGGTCCGTGTAATTTTTGAATGGCCCTCGAACAGTACTATAGATAACGGCGTCTCTGGCGTAATCAGTAGCGCGTTGGAATGACAATCTCGAATGGGCGTTGTCACTTTGCACTATTTCGGCATAGTATAGCTATATAAATCATTAGAACACTTTGCGAGAATAGTAAGGTATGGGTTATATAGAGACAAGCTGACAGGAAGCATAATAATATCTGATGAATAAAAATTCGCTAGGCTTCGTAATTGTTTTCAAAGTGGAGCAGGACATGGGATTTTAATATTTTATTTTTACAGGCCCATTACTGTGTTAATTACGTGAAGTTTAAGTAAACATTAAAATAAAACAAAGACATGTATCTCTTAGATATAAATAAATAAATTAAGTTTAACATTATTTAAGAATTTTGTCCCCTCTCTGCATATAGATAGAAAAACCACTTTTTAGGCATCTACAATGTACAGTATTAAAAGTAAATTTGTGTGAAATTCTGTCAGAAAACAATTAAATTCACGACTAAATGAACTTCCTTCATTTCAGTAATAAACTGTAGAAATATCGGAAGGTGGTGCTGAGTCCAATATAGCACACGTCATTATCAAACACAACGTAAGCGTGATAAAAGCCCTGTATGTTTACATTTCTAAGGAAGATAACTATGACATCAAGTTAAATATTTGCAAAACATAGTTTTTAAGATTTAAAAATACAAATATAATCTGCAAACATCTGAGCAATGATTATCATTTCGTTTCCTGTTTCTCTGAAAAGGGACTAAAATTAATATGCTTCATTAATTTATTAATAACGATGACCGCATTTAATCAACATATGCATGTGCTTGATTTCGCTCCAAATGGAAATTATGGAGACATTGTGTATATTCTTTTTTTTCTGTAAAAATTTTGATTTGAAAAACAACAAGAAATAACAAAAACAAAAAGCAAAAAAGATTTACATTTTCCCTCTGTGAAGTGGAATATGATTGAATCAATGGTAGGAATACCCAGCACAATCATGAAATCAGATTAGAAAAAATCTAAATAGTGCCAGCGTTCAAGGTGAACTCATAGTTAGAGCGACGATAATTCAATTTGTCTATATAACATTTTTTTTTATTTCATTTTGTGCAATTTCAGTAGAATTTCAAAACCATTTTTACTGAAAGCAAGGGCAGTTTATTGCAATAAAAGGATCATAATCATCATCAGTTAGAGTATTTTGTAAATTAACATGAAAATATTTTAACGTGCACGTGGCTATTGAGATAAATCATTCGTAGATATTTCTTATTTCGCTTTTTTGTTTATATGTGACGTCATAGATTTTTTTTCTCCGAACACATGGAATGTAAACATGACGGATTTTACCATGCTTATATCAAACTAAGTCCTGTGCAATATTTCCGTAAGCTTTGCCTTTCGACATTTCAACACTTTATCAACAAAACAAGGGACTTCAGTTTCAATATATTAATTTTCAAATATTGAATAACAGATTTTGTTTGGAAATTTAAGTAACCTTTGTTTTTAAGTTTTTGAAAGAAATACTCAATTTACGTTTTAGAATTTTAAACTTATCCAAATTCATAATTTATTAAAGAGATACATGTTCAATGGCAAATTTTAAATCAATGCTTAGAATACAGATTATACAGAAAATGGTGGGTTTCTAAACATGAAGTGTTGCAACTCAATTTTGATACTGTATGGTGTGGTTTTATCTCTTAAAGAGAAACCTATTGATATAACTACATTACAATACGTGGAACGTGCTAATTTTATTGATATAGAAACTATGAAAAATATTAAATGACATTTTTTCAGCTGAATACTTTTCTTCTCTTCAAATTATGTTTATGTTTGATGAAAATCTATTGCAAAATACATATATAATTTAGGTTTGATAAATATATGTACTGTATAATCAGAAGTTTTAATTAGTGAGGATACAACTAAAGCTGTTTTAACGACGGTGTTGAAATCTTTACATTTGAACATTTGTAACAATTCATTCCGACGCAGAAATTCACTGTTAAATGAACAACCATTCTTGACAACACAAATTACAAAAATTACTTTTCGTTTAAATTACACGATATATTGTTATGAAAAATCGCAAAATGTTTATCTCCCAAAAATTCTATTAAAATGGTATTAGAAAAAATACATATGTCAAAAGTTAGCTATTAGGAAAAAAAGGATGTTTGTGCTACATGTATAATACTATTGCCATGTTTCTCCCTTTACAGGGCTGGACAAGTTGATCGACTGCATGAACAATGACGATGTTCAGAAAATGTTCTTAGGCGACCTGAAGTCGAAAGCTGTTTCCCTCCTGAATAAATTGAAAGGAAATGACTCTAACGTATGCAGGTTAATAAGTACTGCATTTTTTTTATATATCTTATCATTTTTTTTGTTTTATTCCGTCATAAATATGGCAAGTAAAGTTCCACAAAATATATCTTTTTAGTGAAATGAAGTCAGTTGTTCGTGCCACTGTGACGAAGCTCTCGGGTTATTGCGACCATGATGGTCTGCGAGCCCTTTTGCAGTACATGAACGAGTTGGCAGACAAACTACAAGATTATTTGGAATTTTTACCGGTGGTAATTGATTCGGAAAACCTATATATTTGCAAAGACGAGTTTCAGGAAGTGACGTCAGCAGCCCAGAGTTCCCTCACCAGACGAGCTTCCGTCATGGAGACCCCCCGGATCGTGCGATCTCTGCTTGGTCTGTAGTTCCGGTCCGATCTTTGCTTGGCCTGTAGTTCCGACTCATGTTTTCTGATTTATCAATCAAGCATTGAATAAAATATTGCAAAACTAAAGTGTATATTTTCCAATATTATTTGTGAATATGTTTGAAGAAATTATAGTATGTTTCATAAATGCTATTCTTATTTCCAATCACTATAGAATTGCTATAAGGAGTGTTTTCGGTAGATTTAGAATTATTTAAGCACTTTTGAAGGTCGTCAACTCACTAAAACAATGAAGATATGGCAAGTAACGCCATCTTTAACATAACGTTTGCTTGCCCTCTCCCGACTCAGGGTAAAATATTGGTTTGCTAGGTAGATGTTGGATTTTTTTTCCTTAAAAATTCAACATTGATATTGATGGAAAGAATAAAGATCGGAAAAAATAAAGATATCATTTCCAGAGTTAAAAAAAAATAGTCGGGAGAGGATAAACGAACAATTTTCTAAAGATATCCTAAATTTATAGTATGTAAATATGATTTCTTTGATATCCGTTTAGAGATTGGATTGGATGATGAAACTAAGTACAACACTGCAATAAACCATGATTTACGAATTTCTTACGTAATCCTGTGTAAAATTCCAGACTGAAAAGAACACTTTGCATTTATAAGCATTTATTTGTCAAAACATCTTTAACGGACAAATTTTTATGTAGGTTTAGTGAAATAATATTTTAGAAAATGACAATGATACTTAATCATTACAGTATGATACATTACGATGAACCAGTACATTCATTTTCAAACCATTATTTTCTTCACATAGCAAACTCGGAACGAAAAAAACCAAAGGGTGCCACCCGGTACGTTATCATTTATAGATTGCGTTTATTTGACAACTCTCGTTTACAAGCGAAGATTCTTCGGGTGATTGTGCACGGTTGAATCGTATGCCATGTTACTCGAATTTAAAGATAAAAGATTGTGTGTTTAAAAATGTTTCATTTGTAATTCTATAAATATTTTATAAAAGTCTGGAAGAAAGGGGACATTTCGTAGATCTTTTTTGGTCTAAATCAGGTCTAAAATTTAAGTCAAATCTCGAATCTGCCTGACTGTAAAAAAGGTGGAATAGGATCGAGTGAACTATTAAAATCAATCTTTAAGAAGAAAAAATACAAGAACAAAAACCAGCAGAAAACCTTCCGATGAGACCGTACAAATCAAGGTTCCTGTATTGCAATAAATGCTGGCTCGTAAAGGATTCCTCGCTCCTAAAGTGTCCTTAATGCCGAGTAAATATCAAAATTTGCAGCTCTCCATCAGCAAGTGATAATACAAAGAATCCTTGGAACTTGAAAATTACAGTTTACATCTAAAATTGAAAAATAGTCCAGTGCTAGTATGTTTTGTTTGTAATTTTATTCAGAAAATCTTAAGAATATTTTATTATTATCTTTTAGTTAAGGGAAGATGGAAATGCTAAGAGGAATGATATTTACAAAAATCTGGAAGAAAAATATTTACTTTAAAACAAAATAAATACATTAAAAAAAGAAGATATTTTTCTTTCATGTGTGGAGAGCAGCGTTCCGCTACTGAATTTAGAGACTATAAAGTCATTTTCTCTTGATCATTGTTTGAACTGTTTTATGGAAGTAAAAAAATTAACAAGCTATGGGACGAAGTTGGAACTGGTTTACTTACGAAAGCCCAGAAGGCTCATTCGAGATTCGAAATACGAGATACGAAATTCGAGATTCGAAATTCGAGTTTTGAGATTTAAGATCCAAACCAACCAATCAATAGGCGGTTTGAGATTCAATTACTCCCCTTTGTTATTTTTTTACTATCAAGAAATCGTTGAGTATATTTATACAAGAGGCCATTTGATTAAATTACAACGCAAGAAAAAGTGTTATATATTATCAGAACGAGATTTAAAGAAATATTGAATTTTGGTTTGCAAGATATGCTTAAATTTATAATAGCTTCTCAAAGGTTATAATAGATTTACATCAAGAATATATATATTTCGGATTATCTATTTTGGTTACAAGGTTGATGACATAATAGTAAACTTAGATTAACAGTACAAGCCTTCCCTTTTTTTCCAAACATATTTTTATGCGCCTGGATCGACAGATCCAGGGCGTATATTGTTTTTGTCCTGTCTGTCTGTCTGTCTGTCTGTTTGTTTGTTTGTTTGTTTGTCCCGAACTTTAACCTTCACCATAACGTTTGAACCATGAAAGATAGAGACCTAATATTTGGTATGCATACTCCACTAATTAAGCTCTTTCAAAAGACACCAAGGTCAATAACCTTGTGGCCTTGACTGTGGCCGATATGCTAAAAATAGCTTTTTTTTGCAAACTTTAAGCTTCGCCATAACTTTTGAACCGTGAAAGATAGAGACTTCATATTTGGTAAAAAAAACTCCACTAATCAGGTTCTTCCAAATGACACCAAGGTCAATGACCTTGTGACCTTGACTGTGACCTTAATGCTAAAAATAGCTTTTTTCCGAACTTTGTTGCCGCCGAGCGCGTACTGTTTCACAAGCACATCTTGTTTTACTATTGAAAATGTTTATCGAAAGGTCAATTGCCAGCCCTCGGTGCGGTATAGTGAAAGAAGGTTAAGTGGTAGTGTATTAAAAGAAATTAGGTACTAAATGAAGTTTGATTCCCGCGCCCCCCCCCCCCCCCCCCCTTCACGCCCCGAAATGGAATTCTCGGGTTTGCACATATTTTTCTGTCAGTTTTTTTTTTCAGGTTTGATATAATATTTTTGTCTGCCCTCTTTCAAAATCGATGCTACGTCTTTGTAATAATTAGTACTACGGGTTTCAAGGTGGTTAGAGTTTCTGACAGGGTATGAGAAAGTGGCCAGTGACCAAGTTTATAAAACAAATAGACAGCCCCTTAAATACTGATGGATGAAACATGCATTCTTAATAAAGATAATGATTTTTTTTTCAGACCCATTGGGAATAAGAAAAAAAAAAAATCATTGAAAATCCCCCTGCCCCCACCCCACCCCGAAAAATAGGGGTTATCATGGTTTTTGGACGTTTTTTTAATGGACATAAGCTAAAGTTACTATATTTTCTATAGTACATTATATCGGAAAAGTATTAGGGGAATGGTAAATGGGGGGAGGGGGGTGCAAATGTGTGGTTATGAACATTCATTGTCAACCTTGCGATGCGTGAACAAAATAAATATATTCAATAATTATTTATAGGAAACCGCTCGGGTCTCGCAAGATACATCACCAAACAATACACAAGTTCATACATCTTCAATATTAACATCATCGAGTTCTTGATCTTTATTTTCATGCAGATTTTTATAATATTTTCTTACTTCTTCCAAGATCTCTTGTTGTTTGTTTACATATTTACCATCATTATTAATCAAGTTGTTGATATTCTTATTGATGTGATTTCGTTTTTCTAGGGCACACAATTTTTTTAAGGTTTCGTAATAGTGGAAATACATAAAAAATCAGTTTTCAATTACTTATCTTTTCTAAGGCTTTGATTAAAAATTATAGATACAATACAGACTGGAATTTGTCATTCCATATCAAATAGAAGATGAGTCTAGCTTAGCTGCAGGACTGTGGCGTTGTGGCTTTATATTTTAGTCTCTGCCCATAGTGTTATGGTCAAAGACTAAAATAAACTAGTATAAAACCATAACGCTCATTTCATTTGGAGGGGGGGGGGCACTGCCATACATTTTCAGTTTTCATAATACAAAAATTTCTTGACAGCCAAAAAAAGCAAAAAAAGTTTATTGGACGTTTTTATTGAGGGGGCACAAACATATAGTAGTTATGTTTTCTTTAGTGTTCTATATATCGGCAAAATTATTGGGGGGGGGGGGGGGCGGCACAATGTAATGAAATGTACCCTCATTAGTATTTCATATAAATAATAATTTTCTCCCTCATCATTGTTCTCATTAAAAACAATTGTCGGCCTACAACTTCCGCAATTCAACGATAAGACCATATATTATTCTATTTACGTATCTATTGTTTTGTTTAATGAGGAAAAATAAGATTTTATATATATTTTTCAAAGTGTAACCCAAAATTCAATTTGATTTCATTTTAATACATATATCATTTTTTCTTGCATTATTATTTAAGCAAATGACCCATTTGTTATAAATATATTCAACGATTTCTTAATAGTAAAAACGTAATAAAGGGGAGTAATCAAATGTTGAACCTGCCTTTTGATTGGTTAGTTTGGAATTTGAATCTCGAAACTCGAATCTCGTATTTCGAAGCTCGAATCTCGAATAAGCCTTCTGGGCTTTCGTATTTACTGCACATTTTTTACTGTATAGGTATTTGTCCAACAGAAGATAAATAGATGACGTAAAGGGTAATTTTAAGATGCCTCGTATTTTCGTGTCAATTTAAAAAAAAATGATTTTATTTCAAAAGCCTTGGTGCATGTATATGCCAGGAATTCTCAGTATCGACAGTATTTTGAACAATGTTTACATTGAATTATTGATTTGAATTGACGACGGATTTTTTCCGTTATTTCCTGATCATGACAGCGAGCACACGGCGGGTGTGTCCGGTCGGCAGGGGATGCTCACTCCTCCATGGCACCTGATCCCACCTCTGTTGTTTCGGAGGTCCGTGTTTGCTCTGCTCTTATTTTGTATATTTTTTAATGGACGTTGAGATTGAATACTGTTCGTTATCTCTATATCCTTCTTAGATAGAATTGGTAGAAAAAAAGATGGAACAAAAAAGAACAAACAAACAAAGAAAATAATTTATTAATTAGAATTTGTCAGCATAAACTAAAAAATATGAAAAAGTACATAAAAACTCTGATACCATAAGATAGCAGTATTTATCAACAACGACAGCATAATATAAATTATCAATCATTATCTGTTAACTCATTTTTGCTACAGAAGTGACATTCGACGTAAGTATTATTTATATGAGCATATATCCCTCTTTCTTGAATTGCTTTGTTAAAAAGATTTATGGCCTTTACAATGATATTTAAAATCGCTGAACCTATATACATGCATAATAGCTAGTGACTCATTTTGAATTACGCTTAAATAGCAAATGTAAACCAATGCATCATACAGGTGTTGTTTATATAAAACTCGTCAAGAAACATATTTTCTCCTTTCTGAATTATTGAATTCATTTTTTCTGAAGATTAACCATATATCTCAACCTTGCAAACACTAAGAGAATCATTTTGTCCATTTCTTGATAAAATAGAAATGGTAACTCCATTCCCGTTGGTCTCCTTCTCACACAGAAACAGGATACGGTTTTCACTGGCTGCTGGCCCGGGGTAGAAACCACACGAAACGTTACGTCCATTGTCAATGACACTTACGCTTACATCATGTAATCGTCCTCCTATATAAATAATCACAATTTATTGGTCAAAACATAATTATAAAGGGTGATGCATAAAATGTTAAATAAAAGGTCATGCGGATGTTTTTTTTTTTTATTAATTTCATTATATGTAATGTTGGTTTATAGAGATATTAAGGTGATCCCTTGGCAACCTCGTACCATTTGGCAAGAATAACTACTTTGAGCATTACGTTTGAAATAACTAATACATGTACATCATCTGCATCAATTTGATTCAATCTACATAAAACAGTTTGAAGCCAGAATTTAAGCGTTATACTAGCTGTTATAAAGCTTCTTTTGCTTACTTCTCTTTTCATAATCTGATTTTTGTTTTACAAACTGTTTCTTTTTTTATGAAAAATATAAGTGATTAAAAAAGATGACGAACAGTGATTGATTTGAAAAACATATATTAACAATACATATATATGGAGCTAAGGACATAAGACACGGACCTTTAGAAATCGGATGCCTAGAAGGAGAAAGCATTCTCTGTTGACCGTGCACATCCAGCATGAACCCTGTGTTTTTATCAGGTAGACAGAGTATTCCGTAGTTAAATTTATAATAAAATCAAAAGCCTAACAATTAAAATTATGAAACTAATCAGCCAAAATACGACCCAATCATAGGTTATATTTGCTAATGAGATCTTTAAAACGACAATAGAATTTACAAAAATATCGACTTAAAACGAGTTGTTGAGATCCCTGTGATATTAACTTTTGCGTCAGAAGCCTGCCCTGACTTGAAATTTGATCGCACTCGGGGCATGCTTTGACTATCAAGTAAGTTAGGAGAATAAATTAAAGAGAAGTAGGGACATATGAATATTATTAATTTAGTATGGGCTTTATATCTTAATGGAGTTCTATCATTAAGTTTCTTACCTTATTTTAGAAAAATTAGTTGACAAAGTCCATGCCCTAGGGTGCCTAACTGAAGTTTTTATTATCCATATACACGTGTACATTATTCTGTCCATAATAACAATTTTTCTTTAGAAAATAGTGTCTGTCACCGTCGCCCACTTTAATTTTTGGATATACTATGTAAACTGCTATGAAAAATCAAATATCTCAAAATCTTTTTGGGTGACGGTGGCAGAGTATGTTTTCTTTCTTTATGTAAGAAAATTCCACTGAAAATTGATGTCCTCTGAAACTTTTTAAGAAAATACGGGAAAATGTACAAGTAATGACGTCACAATCAGCATTAAGGAGGTCATAAGAGAAAAATAATTTGTATTTACGTATTGCACGGAATTCCTATTATCAGAAAGAATGAGTTTTGATTTCTTATATCACTTTCATATTTTAGAAAAATATCGGGCTTTCTTTGTATTGAAACTGTACCTTCTTCTTTTAATTATCACATTGCATTTGGATAGAGAAAATTGCGTACTCATTATGGCATTTAAAGCTGGACTGACATCAAATTTTGCCTGTTTTAATTCTTTGGCCTTAGTTTGTATTTTTCAAATTATTAACATTCGGTATAATATTAATTATGATATTAATATCAAATGTCATTGATAATTTAAACAAAGTCCCACTTTTTATTGATGGATCATCACCATTCACACACTGCACTGTATAGTTTTGTATTTCTGTTGCATGTATGCCTGTATTTTTTTGGATTAGATATGTGATAGATACATGATTGTATATTATACCTATTTTATAACTGATATCTAAATATTTTTGGTTAAGACCAAAATTAAAGCCATTTTTTTCAAAGGCAAAATTTGAGACCAGGCCAACTTTTGTAACCAAAAATGGTTTGAAGCCAAATTAGAGGCAAAAAAAAGGATCAGGTCAGGTTTTGTAGTATGCCAGTTTAAAAACAACAAAATCTTAATTTGTAGCATTTTTCTTTTTAATGTTACAAAATAAATCATAATTAAGAATATTTACTTAAATTATAAGAAAAAAATATACGGATGATACAAATAAACTAAATCAATAGCGTTTAAAACTTGTTAAAACATCAGATATGTGATTTTCCAGTTGTCTTAAAACAAATTCTTTAAATCTCTATTAAATTTAATTGACAAAACAAGATATCCGGCGAAAACGCACTGGAGGGGGGTCACGTAGGGGAATTGGAGTCTTCATCTGAACAATAAAGAAAGTCAAGAGTCATGTTTCATACCACCAATCGAAAGTTTTCAATATATTATAGGATAAGGATACAATGAACTAATGTCTCTTCAATCAATAGACAATAATATTTTGTCCAAGAAAATTATATTGAAGAATTAAGCTAAAGAATTTATAAATGAAAATTTAAAAGTTATTACCTAATACAAATGGTTTCTGCTGTGTTTTTAAATATTAGTATTTTTGTCTATTGGCTCCTTTTAAAATTGTTAGGAACCCTCCCTTTCAAAATTCATTGCACATGACATAATCTATAGAAATTAAACTTTTGATTATATTTTGATGACATTTATTATCCTTTCTATGTTGTGGGTTTATATCCTCTGTTCCGTGAAATATTCATTTGAACGATCCCGATAAGGAAGAAGTAATGTAATATTTCAATTGTATCTATGAATGTAAAATAAAAAATACCGTATGTTAATACGGGGGAGGGATCCTCCAAGTATTTTACCAACACATAGAATACTGTAGAAAAATCCACTACGATAGGCTTGTGCCCTCTTAAAAACATTACCAGTTGCATAATGCTTTTTTTTTTTGCTTGTAAAGGAATTTTTTGTAGTTGAAACTGCCCCAAATTAAATGTCTGCATGGCCGTGCCCCAAAAATATTTTCCTTAAATTAATATTTTATTTAATTCCATTCCAGACAAATCTGTTTTGAAGACTTTTTCCCCATTTATTTACATGTATATTAGTGCATTATAATGATATGTTAAAGTACATGTATAAATTTTTTAAGAACTCATTTTACAGTTTCAAATACCAAGAAACAGTATCAACAGTTTCATTCCTTGCAGTATTTTTCATGCGATTTGCCTCTTTCTTTATATCACCTACATGTATTTAAAAAAAACAACATTCAACGATGCAAAGAATAGTTTATTCAATATTATAACATTTTATTGTTGTAATTAATTTCAAAATATGATTTAAAACAAGAAATACTGATGCAGAGCATTTTTTTCAATTGCAGTATTTTATGTTATTTGTTTTTTTGATACATTTCAAATATGATTTTTAACGTTAAATGATGCAATATGTTCTATAAATATGTTTGAATTGAGAAAATAATCATGTTTAATAATTCTTCAAATTTTTTCTTTACCCTATTCTTGAATGTGTTTTTTTTTCTAATTCTATAAATGTATTGGGAAATAAGGCTTACATCTGGATATTTGAGGAATAACTGTCTAGTTAGTAGAGTATTCCAGGGATCTACGATAGTTGGCGAAGCTGTTATGCATATATGTAAATTCTCCCACGTTTCTTACTATCTTTGATTTCCTTAGCATTACGAGGGTCGTTCAATAAATAATGCAACATGTCATCTGCAAATATGAAAAAAGCACATAATACATATTCTGAATAGATTCAATCCTTTTCCGATTCAATTCCCTGTTACCCTTTACACATGTATTATGTCTTTGTATCCATGCACAGAAAACCTCAGCATACTCATCTTCAGGAATGGCCCAAATTATGGCTCTGACGCATATTATTTCCCATGGCATTTTTGACATTGTGCAATCTTCCTTTGATTGTTTTCATGTGTTTTGAGAATTAAAAGATTTCACAATGTCTTTGATCTATCTAATATGACAGATGGAAAAGTTCAGTTCACCTTATTTTCTTCAAGATCTTATTTATTTCTCTAAGCTTATATGCAACTGCGTTGTCAGACACAGGAAAAATGCCCTAGTCACCGAAATTTCTGACTTGCAGGAAATCAACTTTACTTGGCGCAATTCGAACATAAAAAGTAGCATTGTTAGTCCTTACTTTGGATATATGAACATGTTCTAATGGTTCTCTCTAAAAACACGAAAACTAATAAAACATGTACATGCTTGGAGCATTTGCTTCTCTTTATCATAATAAAATGACACCTTTTCTTTTATTCTACATTTTTTTTATTAATTTTGTTTTTCGGCTATAAAAAGTTTCCTACGTTTTGTCATTTATCAAGCAAGTTTATCAAATCTTCTGTTAAAAACATCCTTTTTAAATAGACCGTTGCTATATTTTCTGCATGTTTTCTCTAAGGTATTTCTAAGAAAATAGGGCATCTATCTGATAGAAATATTGTTAATTTTTTTTCTTTGTCAAAGTTCTACATAATGATATGATATTTCAATGTTTAGTAATTTACCGACGTCTTTCCATGGCAATTAAGCATTTTCAGATTTCATGTGGCTCATAACATCGATATTTTTTGGTCCCCCCCCTCCCCAATTTCAATCGGCCAGATTGATTGTAATAATTTAATTCTTTTTTTCTTCTAAGTTATAGTATCCATCTGAAAAGTATACACCATTAAAGATAACCCTTTTTTTACATATAAAATCATATTTTAAATATGAGTTCTTGGGTGATTTATTCAAAAAGCATAGTTTTCACGTACGCTGTTATTTTCCTTTTCTTGGCAGGGATCATTTATAAACAGTTTTCCTCTCAAGTATTAGTCACTTTATCCAGCAATGGTGTATACTATGAGAAACCGATGCGTTTTTGATAAAATTGCGTGGTTTCCGGCCGGACACTTGTAGTAATCTTAGGGTGACTGAGGCCATTTGGCGAATCGGTGAGAGGTCATCAGTAGAAAATCAGTTGTAGTTAAAAATTAGCGATGAATCCACCGATGCCCAACATCGCTCCTTATCGGCTACCGATAATAAACACATCTCTCAAGGTTGATGGCAACAGATGGTTGACCAAACTATGGCCCATAGTCGACAGACATACGAACGATATTCACCTATGTATGAGCGATGTAATATACATCGGCAGATTACCCTGTAACATTGTTTTATGATTAGCAATGCATCGCTGGGCCTTTGTAAGTCCGGCCGGCAACCACGCAATTTTTTATAAAATAAAAACGCATTGGTTGTCCAACATTTACCCCATCGCTTGATAATGTGACTGATATTAAAAGGACTACTAGGCCGATTTGGACTGATGTTGGGGAATCGCTCACACCACGGATTTATTATAAGCGATAACCACCGGTCTACGGCCATCGACCCTGAAATGTGACTTAGGCATTAACTCCCAGGATTTCACTTGGCGATTTTACATTCCGGTAGAATGATCAAGAAATCAATATAACTGTCTTCCAAAGAGTTACAACAGAGAAAATAATTAGAAATGAAATATTTATTTTTAACAATATTCAGGAAGGTCGATTATATGATGTATTGGGCAATTATTTTCCTCTGTAGAATCAATTTTTATGGAAACCGTCGGTCTATTCCCAAATGGTCAACTATTCAAGTTTATTTGTTAAGATAAATTAGGAAGAATTAAATATGTTACATCTACATTTAAATTAAGAGGTATATCTGTATATTGACTATTGTGACAAACAAGTTAGATTTAAAAGAACGCCCGTGTATATTTATAGCACTGTCAAATCGGCAAAACGGAATTTTATTCGGAACTAGCTAAATTTTGAATCTTTCATAAAAAAGATGACATTCCATTTATTAGTTTAAGTCAGTGAAATGGGCATGGGCAACACGTAAATTTTCCATGGAATTATCTTTATGGGAAAATCTGCATTTCATTGACATGTAATGGTCTTAAAAAATATTGGTATCTCAAGTTTTTAAATAATTCTTACCACAGCAGTCTTGCCTATTGTAAATCAAAACTCTATCCACAGTGCTAGTGTTGTATAGATTGACTTTCAGCCAGGGATTTATCTGAAAATTGGTTATAGCAACATCCGTTGTTCCACATTCTGTTTTTCCATCTACTGCATTGGCTGCTTTCCATAAGTCCCCATACTCTGAACTTGCATTAGCTGTCATTGCAACTTTTGTAAATAAAAAGATGCATCAATTACCAAAGAAATTATAAACATACACTTTTAAATTATCAATTTAAAAGTCATTTTAAACAATTTGAAGAGGAAGCTCTAATCTTGTCGTATTAAACGATATCTATGACATGTTCACATGAAGGTAAAAAATATATTTGATGCAAGTATATGTGACTTTTTACTGATTTCCGACATACTATCTGTGGGCGTTTGTACATGTGTGTGTTCGTGTTTAAGGATGAGTGTGTGTGTGTGTGTGTGTGTGAGTGTGTGTGTGTGTGAGGGTGTGTGTGTGTGTGTGTGTGTGTGTGTGTATGGTGTGTGTGTGTAGGGAGGTATTTTATAAGGTAGGGTTATGGGGGATGAGCAATATAAATACATATACTATGGAACTGTTTTCCGTATATTGAGCACGCCAGGTACTCGGTTAAAATTTTTTCGATGGCCCGCATGGTGTAGTCCTTAGAGCGTCTGCTTTAATGTCGCTGAGTAGTGAGCTGATCCTTACGTGCTGGCGCGAATAAAATACCCATTGCTCAATGGCTTTGAGTGCCGAGTGTACTTATTAAAATGCAGCCTTAAATCAACAAGTGGCGGCGTGTCAAAATGGGTGAAACGTTCTCGAGGGGAGGTTAAACAACAAATAAACGAACCATCACCTTTTCCGGTGAAATTTGTCCCAGCATACCTATGTGTATGGACGAAATCGTTATTCGTACAAAATATTTTTAAGTAAACTTTGGGACTTTACAAAATAATGACACGGTGGAAAAAGTACATTTACAGTACAAGATCTGATACACTCAAAAGAGTATGTATAATGTTTATTGTATTCAAAAGAATATTTCAGAGTTTACAATTTGCTTCTCCGTACCGAATCGACTGAGATATATATTAACTCAGTATGCGGGTGATGATAGTATATTCATAAGTAAGGGAAGCTGACGATAGAAAAGTTAAATCAAAGTTAAATCAAAGTTAAATAAAAATTAAGTCAAGTTTCTGATTGTTTTTCAAACGTATTTTTGAGTATTGCCCTCCGTATACTGGAATATGGCAAATCCTATGATATCTTTGACTTGTTTCTTCTTTCCGAATGGCGTTTTTTTAAATGAAAAAGTAAAGGAATGAAAGATAGATATGGAGATAACAAACAGTATTCAATCCCAAAGTCCATAAAACAATACAAAATAAGAGCAGAGCAAACACGGACCTCCGAATCACCAAAAGTGGGATCAGGTGCCATGGGGGAGTGAGCAAACCCTGCTGACCGGTCACACCCGCCGTGTGTTCCTTGTCATGATCAGGAAATAATGGAAAAATCCCTCGTTAATTTAGTGTATAAATAATGGACTAACAATTAGTATGAAAAACGTGAGTCAGCATTTGACTCAATAATAAAATTGTATTTGCTGACACATGACCAATGACCAGTAAATTAACGAGTTCCATTTTTATCAAAAAAGCAGCTGTCAATGATATAAAAAGGCTTGGACTATAACTTACCGTGGGAAAGGTTACGTATAAAGTTTAAAAGTCGTAAGTTTTTAAGATGTTGATTTTCGTTAAATGTTGTGATTTCAAATTGTCCAAAAGTTCTTTGGAATTTTTCAGCATTCACATCTGATTCAAACCGCTTATTGAATATATTGTTGCACAGTACTCTTGAAGTTTTTCCTTCACTACTGTCAATATCTTAGTGAGGAGTAACGAAAGAGACTTGGTTGAAAATTTACTGGAACCTGCAATGTATCTTTGTTTGTAAAAATCTTAATGAAGTTTCGGAATCAAATATATTTAGGGTAGTTCAAATTCATTTTGGCTCTGTAGAATATTAAAAATATTTGAAACTGACATATAATTTTGAAGAATTTCTTCCTTAGAAAGGGAAGTATGAGTATAAGTAGGATTACCACTTGTAGAATCAAGTTCCTCTAAACTACAGTTTATATAACGGTCCTTACAAACGAAGACAATGTTGTTACGTGCTTTAACGGCAGGGACCAGAACGTACTGATCATGAAATCTATCTAATTCCTTTTTCACTTCTAAGTTATTGAACACAGAAGGATAGATGGTTTTCATATTGCCCCTCAATATTTTAATACGCGACTTTAATATGGATCTGATACATTTAATCCATTCTGACAAGGTGTCAACGTCTTCTTTTTCATATCTGGCCTATCGTCTGGAGTAATTTTCAACGGAATTCATAATATTTATGAAACTCCGATGCCAGTTGAAGAATCTGGCAAATATTGTTGGTTTGACAAAACATTAACTTTATATTTATCCCCAAAACTAATTTTCTCTTCATGGCCTGTGGGTTTGGACACAAAACTAATTTTCTCTTCATGGCCTGTAGGTTAGAACTCGCTGTCATGACGAAATTTAAATTAGTGGATTCCTGATTCTGTTTCCATCCTCTCATAAACCCTTTGATTATTTCTGCAAAAGGTTTCTTTGTAGACTTCTCCAGATATTGAACTGACTTCCCAAATAAGAATTTGAACAAGAGGACCACTGTTATTTAAGAAAATGACATATAAAAATATTTTTGTGCTTTTGAAATTCGTTGCCTTTTTCAGACTTTGGCTGTTTTTGTCAAGTGCATCTGATTGTAAATTAATTTTTGTTTTGATGGTTTAAAGCAATGAAATTGAGTTTCACTATCTGTTTGAAGTTCAGACAAACGTGGATGACTTCAATTTTTGGTTTTTTAAAAATAATTGTTAAGATATTCTTACACGCTATTATTATCACTCGTTTTTCAAAAAATAATGTGACCAGTGAGTACAAAGCTTTTTTACTGTCATATGTTTCTTTAAAACATTGTAAACTACCCTTAAAATAATGCCTATCAATTTTGCTATGTGTTTTAAATTCAATCAAACATCATCAATAATTATTTGATGAATTTTTGCAAACATTACATTGGTTGTTGTAAGTATTTGTCGCCATGGATGGTACCCATTATTGATGTCCATTTTATCATTTTTGTTTATTGAAATCTATCTGCTTATGTATCTATAAAACAGACATCAGTTGCTGTAAATTTCACATATTTCAGAGAATATTTCTTTGGTATTCTTTGCGAGTTTTACAGCAGCTTTCATGAAGCGTTAAATTTCGCTCTTGTTTACTGATACCTTACCATTCATTTTTAATGCATTGTCTCAAACAATTCATATTTTCCAGTTTCTCGCAATAAAGCTATGTGATGAAAAGTGGTCAGATAAACAGTAATCAATTAACTAAGGATTTATTCACGAGAGAAAGTCAAGCTTAATGTCATATGATTTCTATATTGTGTGTAATAGAGCTCAGGACATTTTTTTTACAGCCCTCGTAATGTGAAATCTGCTGACGGTAGATATACTTAATAAACATCGATAGTGATACAGAATTAGGGTTTTAAAATTGATTTCACAAGAATTGATTTAGAAATGTTTCCATTTACTGGTGAAAGTAGGTACCCAATGTAAAGAGATGCATTAGTATGTAATGATTTAAAATTGTGCAAATTATGCGATACATTTGCTACACTATTACACCTCTTCGCCTTGAAATCTTGAACTCCAAATGTCATCATGAATCAAAATAATATCGTTGGCAAAAACATTGCAAAACTGCACATTTATCTAAAAGTCAAAGCTACTAATATAATGAGAAAATTGCCAAGAATTATTTTTTTTAAATTCGATAATCCCAGCGCAATAAAAAAATAAAAAGTTTGAAATTACGAGGGTTGATCCAAAAGTAATATCACTGTGTCCATACATCTAATGGGTAATTTATTTATAGCGGGATGTATTTTTGGCGATATTCAAAAGAGAATACATTACAAATACAACACAATTAATTTTAAGCGATATTCAATTTTAGCGATCTCAACACGCTCGCTTACAATGCCAAATTTAAATCCTCGCTAAAAATTCTGCTTATACGGTATAATGCACCAAAAGATGCATAAAAATAAATATAATTGAAATTAAAATTTTTATTTGATAATGTTTAATTGAATTTATTTTTTAGACGTTTATAATAAACATAAGGGTTGTCTTCGCGTCACAACTAAACGTCACGTTTTAAAGTGTATATTGTTAGAATGAAAAAGAACGGACACATTTAAAAAGCATCTTAAAAAATTTGCGACATTTTCTAGTCTTTATTTAAGAATAAGATGACGTCATTGCTTTTTTGATCGTAAACATCGTTTTATATATCTGATGTATTGAACAAAGGAAATGTCAAAAAGGAATAAAACGCCGAAACGAGCTGCAATGCATTTTTCCTTGAAATCGGGATATCCCCTGTAGAGACAGTTACGATGATTACTCAGACTCACAGAGGAAAGAATGTAAAAAAGAGACTTGTTTATTGATGGTTTCAGCGATTTTTGGTGAATCATGGGTCATTGAATGATCAGCTGAGGACAGAAAGACCGGACGATTGGAGGTTGAACGACTTAAACGTTCGATAGTGTATGTCTAACGTTGTCAAAAATGAAGTGTCACGGTTTGAGCGATATGAAAATTAAGGTTGTCTTATTGTACTGTTCATATAATTTTGATAAGAACTATATTATGTATATATAATATATATTTATATAATCTGACCCAGGAGCTCATGACCATCCATGTAATATATCAAATATATAAATACATATTTTCTCATCATTAAACTTAAAAGCGTTTAATAAGGGATCCAACTGTTTTTTGTAAATTCAGCAGCTTCAATTGCTTGACATTTTTATTTAGCAAAAACTGAAAAAGATAAAATCCGACTTTCTTATTCTACAGACACTAAACTAAAACAATATATTTAAATGCAATATGCCTTTGGTATTATGTACTTAAACATACGGTTACAGGAAACTAGATTTTATATTAAAAAAATTAAACTAGAATTAATCCTGGGTATTAATACCATGAATATATGATATAAAAAAATTGTTTCGATTTCTCAAATGGTATGCTGTCGGAATTTAACAAAATGTCAAATTTATCTCTTTAAAGCATGTAAGTTTAGACAGCATTGGGATCATTATTTAGGAAATGAACATTTTCAAAAGCACAATTTTACATTGATATACCAGAAAAGTCATATATTATTATCATCTGAAATATGGAAGTCGCGATAAATCGTAGGCGTTAAGTATTAATTCAAAATGACATAATTACATGACGACTATGAAGGGAGAAAGATGTGTTAATAAAAGTGAAAAGTTCAAGACTTCACTGGCGATAATTTCTATTTGTATTTCATGAAATTCGGAATGCAAGTAATGCTAGAATTTCACCCGTCTGTCATATAAGAATAATTATCCCAAACTTTCAAATAAACCCTTGCCAACCTTAAGCTAATAGACGTAGGAAAAAAAACCGTATGAGACAATAAATCGTGTACATGTAAGACGTATGATTATTTATTCATTTTCCTCTAATTAACTTAATGTGTTTCGATTTTATTACTAAGCATGTTCTAAACATAATAAAACATATCCTTTTCCACATCAAATCGTGTATCAGCCCGAGACACCTATATCAGCCAAAGGGACTTTGGCCCTCTGGCTAATATTGGTGTCTCGGGCTGATACAGGATGTGATCTGGAAAAAGATATGTATTATTCTCTATATACATCACATATGATATTTCACAGTATGTTCTTTTAAACTTTTTAAATATTCTCGACTTGTTTTATTTTCACTTGGCAAATATTCGATCAAAAGGCATGAGGTCACGAATAAGGTGATCATTATTTATGCATGTACCGTATACATATGCCATGATTCCGTGTACACTATGTTTAGCTTGCTTCATTTTTTTCCATTTAATTAAAAAACAAATCTACATTATTTTCTTTCTTACTATGAAATATCAAAGACTCAAGCTAGAATCGATAGGTTTAGCCTTACACAATGGAACGTGTGATAACAGTCTTCTATATAACATTATCCTCTTGCATTTTCTTCACATGTTCCAAAAGATCTTCAATACTAGTGGAATTCAATTGTTGAGTTTGTAAAGAGTTTCTTCCCGCTCTTGATGCGTCTGAAGTATATCAGAGCATGATTATAGTAGATTTTCAAGTTTATGAAATTTTTGGCTAAATAATTTTTATAAGACTCAGGACATTGTAGTATGTCTTTCTATCCATCCGTATATCTGCTGGAGTGTCTGTTAATCTGAAAGTAAAGTTTTTTGGAATGATGAGTTTTGGACTTAGAAGTAAAAATGTAAGAGAAGCAACAAATGCCGATCGAGAAGGAGTATAATTGCTTATACAGCACAATAAAAGTTATTAGCGAATGTCAAAGAACCCGTGAATTTACTTTGTTTATCCAATAATTTGATATATCCATGTAAAAAATTCGAAATTCGTTCAAATTTAAATTGGGCGTCTCCATACGGGTAAAAGAAATCTCATTGCAATACTAATTTTTTCCCTTAAAGTATGACAGCTGAATGTGTTCATAGGAATATAAGACTAATTCGGGAGAACGAACATTTTCAGATGAACTGAATTTCGAATATAAATACTGAAGCATTTCAATATTCTAAGATTTAAATTTTGATAACTAAAGAATTCGCTATAGAATGTTTTTTTTAACTATTTTTAACTTTCACTAAGTTATGTCTTTTTATCTGTTTTAATCTCCTGACCTTCAATTTTACAAAGTATTATGCGCTATTAAATGTACAGTCTGTTTAAAATTTAGTTTGCAGAATATTTCATTATTGTCTTACACATGTACCAATAAGAAGAGTTATCAAGAAATGGTATAGCATTTTCAAATAAAGGATCACTTCATCATAAATAGGGATCTGACCTATACAACCGGGCTTTTTCTTTACATTGGCACTTCAATATTCTAAGATTTAAATTTTGATAACTAAAGAATTCGCTATAGAATGCTTTTTAACTATTTTTAACTTTCATTAAGTTATGTCATTTTATCTGTTTTAAACTCCTGACCTTCAATTTTACAAAGTATTATGCACTATTAAATGTATAGTCTGTTTAAAATTTAGTTTGCAGAATATTTCATTATTGTCATATACATGTACCAATAAGAAGGTATAGCATTTTCAAATAAAGGATCACTTCATCATAAATAGGGAACTGACCTATACAACCGGGCTTTTTCTTTACAAAAAGCTTGTCCATTTTCGTTCCGATTAATGAAATTAGGCTGAATCCATATAACAAATTGTTTTTCCTAAATCTTTATTTCAGTGAGAAGAAATAGGAGGAACCCTGTCATTGATTTTCTGATCTTTTTTTTTTAACCTCCAAATGTAATAAGTGATATTTGTCTTTACTTTTCATTGTGCATAATGAAATGACTACTGTCTCTGAAATTTTACTCCGCAGCATTGTTAAGGCTCGAAAAAGGGGACGGGGCCTAATTTATACGGGAAAAGTTTACTGTGACGTCAGATAAAAATATGACTTTTATGTATTTCTCATAATACCTGAAAATGAAATGATTTGCAACTTTTTACTGCATTACCATTATAAACATCAATAAAACTTATCAATGCATTAAAAACAATTGCTAGTTAAATCCCATGTAGCACTGATCGCGATGAACTTGTAAACATGACGTCATTTTGGTTGAAATGACGTATTTCATGTGCTCTGAGAGGCAGATTGAGGGATTTTTAAACAATGAAAAATGCGGTTTATTATTGAACGGAATATCATTTACATGTTTTAAACGGTCGATTAATACCAATGTATATCCTTTCTTTAGTGTGATTATTTATAACTATCAAGAGAATGTATTTTATTAATTATGTCGTGTTTTTATGTACAGGTTATGTACATTTTCCAATGAGATGCCTCATAAAATTGTTCTTTCGCAAGGGTATATCCTTTATAGATCTTAACCATTTTTGCATACAGATAAAGGATATATTTCTTAACTTGAAAAGTGCTGCTGCTTTCTTTAAATCGAGGTTGTGATTTCATAAATACATAAAATATTTGGTAAAAGTCAAATATATTTCGACATTTTCTTATTTACATGTACCTAATGAAATAACTATTAAAACGTGAATTCTATTCAAAGTTGCAGCACTTTTCAATAACTACAAAGTATGCAGAAACAATTAATAGCTTGAATTTTTAATTTCAACTAGGGTATGCCCTTGCGATATTGAAATTTGTTCATACCTACATTCAGTACACGAACTAAGCATTCATCACGTGACTGTCCATCGATGGGACCAAACTTCATACAGTATAGAGTGAGTTATATTATGCTATTTCCATAAGTAGTTATGTGATAATAAACAGCTTTATTAAAATAAATTCAGTTTTGATTGATTGATTGATTGCATACTGTTTAACGTCCCTCTCCAGAATATTTCACTGATATGGAGACGTCACCATTGCCGGTGAAGGGCTGCAAATTTAAGCCTATGCTCGGCACTTACGGCCTTTGAGCAGGGAGGGATCTTTATCGTGCCACACCTGCTGTGACACGGGGCCTCTATTTATACGGTCTCATCCGAAAGACCGCCCCATTTAGTCGCCTTTTACGACAAGCAAGGAGATACTGCGGACCTATTCTAACCCAGATCCCCACGGGTATTCAGTTTTGAAAAAATCCCCGTTTTTGCACGTCTATTTTCTGTTGATTTCTCTTAGTAGGCATTTTAACAGTGCTGCGTCCTTATGTCTAGGCTATTTATTCGATGATATAATAAAACATGTCATTAATGTGTGCAAATTAAATTGGTCTAAGTGAAATCCAAGGGAGTACAGTTACTGATATATGTAGCCAAAATTAATGTGATTAAGTTCTAAGGAATATATACAATTAAAATTCTTGGCAGCTCAATGCTGCCAAGAATACCTGTATCAAGTAACACATAGTGAGTTATTCTTGTCCTCGGAGAAAGTGTGCTTTTAGGTTTGTTCCACCTGACTGACAACTGTACATTGGATTGCTACGATTTGATATCTCTCTATTGCTTCTAATTTCAAGAATAGGCATAAATCATAGATAAGTGAAGGAATATACACAAGTCTATGTAAAAAAATTGAAATAGTCTTTGAAAAGGTGAAATTTAAAACTTTGAAATTGTGGTACCAGGTGGATTTGATCCCCCGACTTGAAAGAAGAAAGTTTCCACGGTGTTAAAAATGACCACATATATAAACTGAGCTAGTCTGACTGTAAGAATAAAAGCTATAAATTTGAAGCAGATTATGAAAATCAGGTTTCCTTATTTTTTGTAGTTTTTTTTTGTGAATTTCGACCCTCGGGCAGGGGTGCCCCTAAAAAATCATATCTTAAATTATACCTGACATTCTAACCTATCAAATTATCACAATTTAATTTAGGGGCAGGCCTGCCCTGAAGGACTTCTAGGCCAAAATTCATGCCAAAATCAACGCTTTTACGGAAAAATGGTGTTTTGGCCAACTTTGGAGGTTTATTGTTAAGTTGTAAATAATAAATTTCAGGTATAAAAATACAAATTTGAAAAATTTAGACATATATGGTAGAAAACAACAAATAAAGATTAACATTTAAATGTCACTTTTTCCTGGAAATTGTTCTTTCGTATAGGTCAATTCTTTTGTCATAGTGAATACATACTTTGACAAAGATGATTTAAAATTATAATATGATTAATTTAATGCAACAGATGGCTTCAAAATGTCCGATTGACGATGCAATTAGGTAATTTGGCTCTATTTCCCACCGCATTCCAGATTGCATAATTCTAGAAAGTGTTTTGTTTTAAATAAACTTGAATCAAAATATATATTTCACTGAAGAACTGAAGGAGGAATAGAAAAGCTTGTTTTCAAAATGTTTCCTTTTCGATTGCTCACTGTAGTTTTTACTGCAACACTATATTTTGACATCTATGAAGGTAAGTCTCTCTCTCTCTCTCTCTCTCTCTCTCTCTCTCTCTCTCTCTCTCTCTCTCTCTCTCTCTCTCTCTCTCTCTCTCTCTCTGTGTGTGTATTACTGACGTTATAAATAAAGTCAATTAGAATAAACGAGGTATACTTGTTTTATGCTTTTAACTAAAACTTTTTTTAAAATATCTAGCAACCCAAATCAATTGTCCAACCAGAGTGTGCATGGACAGTAAAATTGATATTCAGAGAGAACTGAGCGAAAGAATAAATGTTACATCTGGACCCGATGGAGATATAGAAGGAGTTCGCTTCAAACCCGGGCTCTTCAGTTTTGAATGCAGGTTGGTTAAGTTAAAAGATGTCTGATATCTAAAGAATGTGTACATTTCATGTTTCATTATTGATTTGTATAGTTAGTACATGTAGCAGATTTGGCAATCTGGTGTTTTCACAATAGATTTAATCCCATTTTTCTGATGATTTGATGAAAAATGTGGAGATAACGAACAGTATTCAAGATCAAGAGTATTAGTGTTTATTTTTAATAAGATTTCTTAAAGTATTTTGTTTGTTGTTTGTTTTTTTTTTTTTTGTTTTTTTTTTTTTTTGGAAACAACATGCACAGAAAACAGCTGATACAGGGATTGGAAAGTGTTAAATTTAGGTGTACATTGTAAATGATATATTGAACAAATCTTTACATGCATATTTATAAGATGTATATATTAATGACCTTGAGATATCTTTTGATATATCTTAATCTAATATAAATCTCTAGTTTTAAGGACATTGAAAAAAATTAAGCTAAACTTACTTGTTCCATTATCTACATTAAAATTGAATGTATGAAATGAAATAAAAAAATGATGAACATAACGAACAGAGGTCGATCAAAATGAAATTAAACAGCATTACAACTCTTTAAGAGTACATACATATAACACGGACCACGGAAATATTTTTCGTCAAAATGTCATCTAGTCTGAGATAATAAAAGGATTGGACAGCTGCTTCTTGCTATTTTTCTTCAAAGTCCTACGATATAAACTTTGTCCATAATATAACAAACATGAAACCTTGAAAATTTTATATCATTAAGAAAAACAAGTTCATATATTTTCTCTTTACAAGTATCAATATAGCTTAATTACTATACCTTCTCATAACTCTTTTAGGTACATCGACATGTACAAGGCTTGTGTACCTACGGGGATGAATCCATGTATTCCCATACAGTACCGAAAGAAAGCGAAGGAACTTCTTGAAGCTTATGACAGCATCACGTGTTCCAAAGCTGATAGTAAGGAAGATGATAGTTTGATCTTTTAAAAAATTAGTTAAACATAGTAATAGCTGGAGTGAATGTTTCCCCTTGAAACTAAACTAAGCTTAGAAAAAAATAAGCAAATAAATGCTAATATGTTTTCTTTTATTTTATTCTTTCTCTTCAAACCAAATGTCATTTACACCTTCATCGATATCGAAAGAAACATTATATTGTCTGATTTATAAAAATGGCTAGAACTCATAATCGTTTCCAAAGTGAAGCAGGGAATGGGATTTTGATATTTTATATTTATAGGTCCTTTACTGAGTTAATAACATGAAGTACAAATAAAAATAAAATATATATGAAGAAAGACATGCATCCTTTAAATATTAATGTATAAATTCAGATTAAAAATATTTAAGCATTTTTAATCTCCCTTTGTTTATGTATTGAATAATTACTTTTTAGGTTATTACAATAAACAACTTTTAAAGTAAATTTGTGGGAAAATCTGTCAGAAAACGCTGTTAAAATCACGACTAAATGATCGTTTTTCATTTCAATAATAAACTGTTGAGATATCGGAAGGTGTAACTGGGTCCAATATAGCAAACGTTATTATGAATCAAAACGTAAGCGTGATAAAAGCCCCGTATGTTGACATTTCTAGGGAAGATAACTATGACATCAAGTTAAACATTTGCAAGAAATAGTGTTTAGGATTTAAAACCAAAATTGATCTGCAAACATCTGAGCAATAATTATCATTTTGATTCCTGTTTCCCTTAATACCTCACAAATGGACTAAAATTCATATTTTTCATTAATTTATAAATAACGATGACCGCATTTTATCAACATATGCATGTGCCTGATTTCGCTACATATGGAAATTATGGAGACATTTTGAATATTCTTTTTTTTCTGTGAAAATTTGAGTTTGAAAAACAATAAGAAATAACAAAAACAAAAAGCCAAAAAAATTACATTTTTTTCTTATGTTCAATGGAATATGAATAAAGCAATGGTAGGAATACCCAGCACAGTCATGAAATCAGATTTGAAACAAAATTAGTGCCAGCGTTCAAGGTGAACTCATAGTTAGAGTGACAATAATTCAATTTGTCTATATAACATTTCTCTTTTTTATTATTTCATTTTGTGCAATTTCGCTAGAATTTCAAAATCATTTTTATTGAATACAATGGCAGTTTTATTGCATTAGAGGGATCATGACCATCATCAGGTAGGGTATTTTGTAAATTAACATGAAAATGTTTTAACGTGCACGTGGCTATTGAAATAAATCTTTCGTAGATATTTCTTATTTCGCTTTTTTGTTTTATGTGACGTCATAGATTTTTCTCCGAACACATGAAATGTAAACACGACGGGTTTTACCATGATTATATCATGCTTATATTATATATCTAAGTCCTGTGCAATATTTCAGTAAGCTTTGCCTTTCGACATTTTAACACTTTATCAAAAAAAGGGACTTCAGTTTTAATATTAATTTTCAAATATTGAATAATAGATATTAATTGGAAATTATAAAGCTTTGTTTTTGAGTTTTTGAAGGAAATACTCAATTTGCGTTTTAGAATTTTAAACTTATTTAAATTCAGAATTTTAAAAAAAGAGATACGTGTTCATATTGGCAAATTTCTTATCAATGCTTAGAATACAAATTATGGAGAAAATGTTGGATTTCTAAACATGAAGAGTCGCAATTCAGCTTTGATACTGTATGGTGTGGTTTTATTCCTTAAAGAGAAACCCATTGATATAGCTACATTACAATACGTGGAATGTACTAATTTGATATAGAAACTAATATGAAACTAATATAAAAAATATTAAATGACATTTTTTCCTTTAAAAAAAAAAAGAAGACATTTTTTCCAGCGCAATACCCTTTTTTTCTTCAAATAATGTTTATATTTAATGAAAATCAATTGCGAAAAACATTAAATAAATAAGGTTTGATACATGTAGATATATGTACTGTATAATCAGAAGTTTTAATTAGTGAGACAATTAAAGCTGTCTTAACGACGGTGTTAAGGACTTAATATTAGAACATTTCTAACAGTTCATTCTGACGCAGAAATCCACAACTGAACCATTATTGACATCACAAATTTTTAAACTTACTTTTTTTTTAATTAAACGATATACTGTTATGAAAAATCGCAAAATGTTTATCTCCCTACAAATTCTATTAATGCGGTATTAGAAAAAAAAAACTATATATGTCAAAAGTTAGCAGTTAGCAAAAAAAAATGTTGTTTGCTATAATAAATTGTCATATTTAATCCTTTACAGGGCTGGACAAGTTGATCGACTGTATGAACAATGGCGATGTCCAGAAAATGTTTTTTGGCGACCTGAAGTTGAAAGTTGTCTCCCTTATGAATAAATTGAAAAGAAATGACTCTAACGTATGCAGGTTAATAACTACTGGTTTTTCAATGTATCTTATCATTATTTTGTTTTATCCCGTCATGAAAATGGCCACTAAATTTCCCAAAATATATCATTTTAGTGAAATGAAGTCAGTTATTCGTGCCACTATGACGAAGCTTTCGGGTTATTGCGACCATGATGGTCTGCGAGCCCTTTTGCAGTACATGAACGAGTTGGCAGACAAACTACAAGATTATTTGCAATTAATGGAGAATGATTCGGAATACATATTTATTTGCAAAGATGAGTTTAAGGAAGTGACGTCAGCAGCCCAGAGTTCCCTCACCAGACGAGCTTCAGTCATTGGGACCCCCAAGATCGTTCGATCTCTGCTTGGCCTGTAGTTCTGGCTCATGTTTTCTGATTCATCAATCAAGCATGGAATAAAATATAACAAAGCATTAGTATATATTTTCCATTGTTATTTGTGAATAGGTTTAAAGAAATTGTAGTATGTTTCATGAATGCTATTCTCATTTTGATTCACTATAGAATTGCCATAAGAAGTGTTTTCGGTACAATTAGAATTAATTAAGCACTTTTGAAGGTCGTTAACTGCATAACTAGAACAATGAAGATATAGCAAGTAACGCCATTTTAAATATGACGTTTGCTTGCCCTCTCCCGATTCAGGGTAAAACATTGGTTTGCTACGTAGGTGTTGAATTTTTTTCCTAGAAGTATTCAACATAGATCTTGATGGAATGAATAAAGGTTGGAAAAAATAAAGATATCGTTTCCGGAGTAAAAAAAAAGCCTGGAGAGGACAATCAAACAATTTTCTAAAGATGACCTAAATTTATAAAATATTTATGATTTCTTTGATATCCGTTTAGAGATTTGATTGGACCGTGATGAAACTAAGTACAACACTGCAATAAACAATGATTTCTGAACTTTTTTTCGTAATCCTATGTTGATATACAATTCCACACTTAAAAGAATACTTTGCATTTATAAGCATTTATTGGTCAAAACATTTTCAACGGAGAGATATTTATGTAGATTTAGTGAAATAATATTTTAGAAAGTCATAATTTTATTTAATCATTACATTATGATACATAACGATGAACCAGTCTATTCATTTTCAAACCATTATTTTCTTCACAGAGCAAATTCGAAATGAAAATAACCACTGAGTGCCACCTGATACGCTATTATTTATAGAAAAAAATTACGTTTATTTGACAATTGTCGTTTACAAATGAAGATTACTTGAGTGATTATGCACGGTTGATCGTACGCCATGTTACTCGAATTTACAGATACAAAAGATTGTGTGTTTAAAAATTTTTGTAATTCTATCAATATTTTATAAAAGTTTTGAAGAAAGGGCGTTTCGTAGACCCTTTTTTGGTAATTAATTCTGAAATATAAATCAAATCTCGAATGTGACTGACTGTGAGAAAAATAGTGGAATAGAATCGGATAAACTATTAAAGTTAATCTTAAAGAAGAAGAAATACAAGAACAAAACCAGCAGAAAACCTTCCGATGAGACCATACCAATCAAGGTCCCGTATTGCAATAAATGCTGGCTTGTAAAGGATTCCTCGCTCCTCAATTGTCCTGAATGCAGAGTACAGATCAAAATTTGCAGCTCTCCACCGGCAAGTGATGACATATCCATATAAGTGAAAACTTTATCCAGAAGGACTTTAAACAACAAAAACAACGATTAAAGATTTTTTTTTTCTTAATTTAAATACTTTATTAAACATTCAAATCTCATATGTTTCAATTATAAGATGATACGAAGAATCCTTGGAACTTGAAAATTATTGTTTACATCTAAAATTAAAAAAAATTGTTCACTGCTATTATGTTTTATCTGTAACTTTCTTCAGAAAATCCGAAGGATTTTTTTTTATTATTGTCTTTCAGTTAAAGGAAGATGGGAAAGCAAAGAAGAATAATATTTAAAAAATCTGGAAGAAAAATATTTACTTAAAAACGAAATGAATACATTTTTTTAAAATAAGATATTTTTCTTCCATGTGTAGAAAGCAGCGTCCCGCAGTTGAATTATGGGAACTATATAAAGTAATTTTCTCTTTTTTTGACTGTAGTCTTTTATGAAGGTACATGTAAGAACTGATTTATTGCACTTTTTTTACCGTACAGGCATTTGTCTAACAGAAGATAAATGGAGGACATAAAGAGTAATTTTAAGTTGTCTCGTATTTTCATGTCCATTTAAAAGTTTAACGTTATGTCAATAGTCTTTGTACATGTAAACGCCAGTAATTCTCAGTATCGACGTTATTTTGAACAATGTTTACACAGAATTGGCAGAACAAAAGGAAGTAAGAACATAAACAAACAAACACAAAGAAAATAATTTATTGATAAGAATTTGTCAGCAAAAACAAATAAAAAATAAGGTACATAAAAACTCTTGTACCATTAGATACCAATATCTAAAAACAACGACAACATAATATAAAATATCAATCAATATCTGTTTACACATTTTTGCTACAGAAGTGACATTTAACGTAAGTTTTATTTATATAAGCACATATCCCTCTTTCTCGAAATGCTTTGTTAAAAAAAAAATAATGGCGTTTTACAATTATATTTAAAATCGCTGAACCTATATTCATGTATGATAGCTAGTGGCTCCTTTTGAATAATGCTTGAATACTAAATGTAATCCAATGCATAATTCAGGTATTGTCCATATAAAAACTCGTTAAAAACATATTTTATTTAATTAGTAAGGTTTGTTAGAATATTTTTTTTTCTTAAGATTGACCATATATTTCTATTTCGCAAACGGTAAGAGTATCATTTTGTCCGTTTGGTGATAAAATAGAAATGGTAACACCACTCCCCCTCGTTTCCTTTTCACACAGAAACAGGATACGGTCTCCATTGGCTGCTGGCCCGGGGTAGAAACCGCATGAAACATTACGTCCATTGTCAATGAAACTTACGCTTACATCATGTAGTCGTCCTCCTATATAAATAATCAAAATTTATTGATAAAACATAATTATAAAGGGTGAAGAATAAAATGTTAATTAAAAGGTCATGCGGATATTATATTTTAATTTCATTCATATATTACGGTCAGCAGTTGATGCTTACTCTTCCATGGCACCTGATCCCACCTCTGATGTTTTGGAGGTCCATGTTTGCTCTGCTCTCATTTTGTATTGTTTTATGGACTTTGAGATTGAATACTATTCATTATCTCCATATTTTTCTTAGAAGAGATATTGTGTTGATCCAATGGCAACCTCGTACCATTTGGCAAGAATCATAACTAGAGCATGACGTTTGAAATAACTAATACATGTAAATCATCTGCATAAAGAGCCATAGCTGCCTTTCCGACGACTCGGCCTACACAAGTATTTAAAAGGAAATCACCTGTTACTATTTATAGGATACGTGTACCTTTTCAAATCAAAATCAATCCACATGTATGTAATCATTTGTGAACCAGTGTTATATTTTCATAGTTGTTAGTTTGTTGCATGACAGTAATTTTACTTGTCCAATACTTTTATTCTAAACAAGATTGTTTAAAAATTTTAAAAATAACACAGGCTAGCAGCTATGACTTTAGGTCATTAAAATAGTTTAAGACTGCCTTTCCCCAAGATGTGTAATGTTGCATTATATATCTCTTTTAAAAATTATTTATACATGTATTATAAAATAATAAATAAAAGAAATCATAAGAAAATGCACATGAGAAAAAAAATAGAATCATAGTACACGTACTGTGAGACTCGAACTCATGATCATTATATCTCCAATCCAGCAATCATACCACTATGCTAGGAAGTCTTGGTTATCAATTGGATAAAATTAAGACAGGTTGTTGAATTTTAAAATAATTCTAGGTGAAAAATTAAATACATATTTTCAACATTTTCAATATAAAGACCACCTTTAACCAAATTTATCTAAGCGTAATGAAGTGCAGTCATATCGAAATTAAATTATTCAGAAGTTATTTTTCTGGTTTAGGGTGGTCTTTTCCTACAGTTTGTCATTTTTTTTAAAATTTTAAAAATATTCTCCATATTAGCTGAACGATTTTTATAACTATCATATGAGGGAACTATTTATAATTGAGTATTATTTTTGTGTGAGTTGCTTTAAGGCATGTATAAACTAACATTGTATGACAAAATTTTTGTTACACAAAGTATTTAAAAAATCACTACTAGAGCACAGGTACTTGTGGACAGGACCCCCCCCCCCCCACCCCCGATATTCAACCCCGGGGCTTATTGGACATTTTTTTCAAAAATTATACTTATTACACTTATTCATCATGTGTACAATATGAAAAAATCGTCAAAACCCCAAAACAATCGCTCCACAAAAAAAAACAACCACTATACATTATAAGGGAGAAAGGTATGCCACTCCGGTTTGTTTACGTTTTACCTCCACTGGTCTTTCTGGTTTAAAAACATGTATTTTTTTTATTTCAACCTAAAATGTCGATTCACATCGTCTCTACATATATTTCTGTCTTAGTGCATGCTAATTAACTCTGCATCTCGAAAAATTACAATATCTGATTATCTCCTTAAACAGTTTTCTATAGAACCTTTAAATTTCCCTAGGTAATCGAAACGGAAGTGCATAGAAATGTTTCACTTATTAGGATAACGTTTCTGGAGTTTTGGGTGACGTCTTAATCTCTCTCGGGTTTTATCATCATTCTCTATGCACTTCCGTTGCTTTTACTTAGGGAAATTTCAAACCGGAGTGGCATACCTTTCTCCCTTATAATGTATATAGTGGGGTATTTTTTTTTGTGGAGCGATTGTTTTTGTGTGGTTTTGCTTTTTTCATATTGTACACATGATGAATAAGTGTAATAAGTATAATTTTTGAAAAAAATGTACACAAGCCCCAGTATTTAAAAAATCCTGTGTACTAGAGTAGGCGATAGTGACTATCAAATGCGCTTTGGCTTTTTGATTCAATCTACATTAAAGAGTTTGAAGCCAGAATTTAAGCGTTATACCAACTGTTATAAAGCTTCTTTTGCTAACTTCCCTTTTCATAATCTGATTTTTGTTTTACAAACTGTTTCTTTTTAATGAAAAATATAAGTGATTAAAAATGATGAAGGACAGTGATTGATTTGAAAAAGAAAAAAATACAAAAACAATACAAATATAAATACAAATATGTGGAAGACATAAGACACGGACCCTTAGAAATCGGGTGCCTAGGAGGAGTAAGCATACTCTGCTGACCGCGCACATCCGGCGTGAGCACTATGTTTTGATCAGGTAAACAGAGCATTCCGTAGCTAAATTTGTAATGAAAACTAGAGGTACTGTGAGCAATGAGCTCACTAAATGATACCCCCCGCCTCCCATAATGTTGATGTGTTGCTTTATATTGTTTTACGGTAATTTGTAAAGAGGAATAACTCGTCCTATCAAAGCTTCTATTATGTGACGTCATAGGTAAACAAAAAATGGCAATGTCCATGTTTTGCTCTGGGAAACCTAAAATATGTGTCGAATAAAAAAGTAAAATAGGAGGTGCACAATGGCAATATGTAATAAAGATTCTGTGAAAGTTTCATTAAATTTCACTCAGTAGTATAAGAGGAGTTGCTAAAGAAAAAGCGTTTGTAATGAAAATAATATATACCCTCCCGCTTTTCAAGCGGGGGGTATAATAATTGATATTAAAGTAGGGGCTATCCGTGGTAAACCGGAAGCGGGATTTAGCAGTTTTCTGTTTTAAAATTACGGTACATATAACATTAGCAAATACGAAAACAATGTCGACAGAAGTGTTGGAGGGATGTATAAAGATGATTGAGGGTATTTTTGTGCAAGGATTGAGATTTATACAGTATGTAGCAGAAAATTTAATCGATTTAAAACACAAGCGCGAGCGTCAAATGTCAGACATTTCAGATATACTTTTTTTCCTAGGAGGTTATATTGATACTATACGTTTATGACGTTTATGATTGCAACTCCAATATTTCTGATACCTATTTACAGAAAACGCAGTAAATAATTTGCTCTTATGTCATTAAATAACACTTGTCGTTCTTTGCTTTTATTTGTGCATTATTGGTATGCTGTGCACATGGGATTTTCCAACTTTCGTGTTTGACGGCAAATTTTCTACAAACGAACGGAGGTTCTCAGTTATAATAAAAAAATTGACACAGGCTACTAAATGATGTATATGAAGTTTTAGACACATTTTTTAAGCGCTAAGCGCGCATGCGCACGCGCTTACTAGGGTGTCTTCAGATTCCATGATGATTTGCATAATCTTTTTATCAACGACCTCTACCGGCCATATATACGGCTGCGTTCAGTACCATAGTTGCTAGTAAACTTACGTGTAGTTTAATGCTACATGCTCAAAATAAATATACAGTTTTTTCAATGGGTGGCACTGTAGCTCTCCGGTCTATCAATATATATATATTTTTTCGGAGAGCTACAGTTCTGCAGCTAAACCGCCAATATATCGATCACCTAAGCAGCCGATAATAACAAAGGCAGGTACGGTCGCCGACAGTCAATTTTAAATTTTAGTAAGTACGAATAATATTCTTGAGAGTAGAATGATTTATTTTTCAAAATTTCACCAGAAGGTTTTGTGTTCTCCACTTTACGTTCAAGATAAGGATATCAGCAACATCTTAGGTATTCAAAATTTGTCCAAAATAAAAAACCCCAGCTTTCCGGCTAATGTAGAGCTATATACATAATCTGAAATGAGATGAGTCAGAAGAAAAAAAAAACGTACTGTAAGATTGATATAAATTTAATTTTATCGCAGAAACCTGGACCCACAATGCAACACAAGAAATTTTGTTGTCCGGACGGGTAACTGTGTTACTGCCCTATGGTGCGATAAACAAAGAAAGTTATAAAAGTAACTCAGTCGCTTTAAAAAAAATTGCACAGAGATAGTAAATTAGATTCTCTTTGTTAATTTTTTTTTCTGCATATCTAAAAACTTTGTTATAGTAATACAACTTAAATTCGATGTTATTTAATGTAACAGTCAAGTCCATCAAGAGCTGGGTTTAATTCAAACAACTGAGTTTGCCCCCCCCCCCCTTTACAGCTGCACCGTCAAAATATTACATGTACTTATTCCAATGCAATAAGGAATTTAAATTCTGATGAATTTCAAATTCAAGCCATGCTTAGCGCTTCGCAGTACTTTCAGTATTTTGATTTTTGAAAGACATTGTATATCTTGTTTATAATCTTTTGTAAGTAGTAATAGGCACCCAGGAAAGTCGTATCCTTAGCAGTGGACAATGTCCACTGTATATAATATATTGAATATTTAATTGAGAAAATTTATGTTTGTGATTAGGAAAGGGTGTATAAATGTTGATTGAATTGTTCTTAAAGGAATATTTCATTTTCTAGCTGATTTATAAATATCTTTGTTTACATAAAAGGCTTGAGCTATTGAACTGCGATGGGGGTACTTGTATGTTTTACCCCATATCTCGGTGAAAAGATAGATGACCAATACATTTATCATGCCTAAAAGATACTTCAAGCATCGGTTGCTATAAATAAAAACAAAAAAATAGGATAAACAATTTTTACAATAGAGCGCTTTATTTGATTTTTTTTTAGTAAAATGAGATTAATTCTTCAATATTTTCTTAGTTTCAACCAGTAATATGTACTGTAGCCTGAAATTATTCAATATTATCCTTATCCTTGTGATTTATGTTCAAAAGAATATATTTGCCATGTGCAATGACATTAAATGTAGACTGTCTTTATAACAGTGGTGATTTTGATTTTGGTACAAGAGGGTACACGAGTGATTCACACCCTATCTCAGTAAAAATATAGATTTTCTATCTATTTTTGTGCTTTTGAAGTAGGTAAAGTATGAATCAATATAAATCGGGACAAAAAATGCACTGTTAAACAATTAATTCTACGAGTAGGGACCTACCTTAAACTAGTCAGCTAAAATACGACCCAATCTTTGGGTATATTTGCTAATAAGATCGTTAAAATGACCATAGAATTTACAAAAAGGCTACTTAAATTGAGGTGTTGATATCCCTGTGATATTAACATGCGTCAGAAGCCTGCCTTGGTTTGAAATTTCATCGCACTCGGGGCATGCTTTGAGTATCAAGTAAGTTAGGAGAATGAATTGAAGAGAAGTAGGGCCATATGTATATTCTAATTTAGTATGGTCTATATCTTAATGGAGTTCTCTCGTTTAGTTTCTTACTTTATTTTCCATGCCCTACGGTGTCTTACTGAAGTTTTTATTATCCACAAATACATGTACATTATTCTGTCCATAATAATTTTTTAAGCAAATTGGAAATATATGTCAGTGAACATGATTTTTTAAAATATTTCGTCATTTTAATATGGTGTAAAATTTAAAATATCACATTTCATATGGATAGAGAAAATTGCGTACTTATTATAGCATTTAAAACAGGACTGACATCAAATTTTGCCTAGTATATTAATTTTTGGCCTTAATTTATATTTTTCAAATTAATAACATTCTCTATAGTATTAATTAATTATTATATTAATACCGTATCAAATGTCATCGATAGTTTAAACAAAGCCCCATTTTATATTGCTGGATCATCACCATTCACACAATACACTGTATAGTTTTGTATTTCTGTTATATGTATGATATCTGAATATTTGGTTGAGACCAGAATAAATGCCAATTTTTTCAAAGGCAAAATTTGAGACCAGGCCAACTTTTGAGGCTAGACCAAAAATTGGTTTGGAGCCAAATTAGAGGCCAAAAAAAAAAAAAAGATCAGGTCAGGTTTTGTAGCAAGTCAGTTGTTACGAAGTTTAAAAACAACAAAAATCTTAATTTGCAGTATTTTTCTTTTTAATGTTACAAAAAAAATTATTTATAAGTATATAATTTACTTAAATAATAGAAAAAAATATACAAATGATATAAATAAACTAAATAAATAGCCTTAAAAACTTGTTTAAACATTAGATATACGATTGTCCACATGTCTTAAAACAAATTCTTTAAATTTTTATTAAATTTTGATAAAACAATTAAGTTATACGGCGAAAAGGCACTGGAGTGGGGTCAAGTAGGTGGAATTGGGGTATTTATCTGTATAATAAAGGAAGTCCAGAGTCATGTTTCATAAAACCAATCAAAAGTTTTCAATTTTTTATAGAATAAGGATACAATTAACTAATGACGTATTTTTGTCTATTGTCTCCTTTAATAATTATTAGAAACCCTCCCTTTAAAAATCCATTGCACATGACATTATCAATAGAAATTAAACTTTGGATTATATTTTTATGATACTTATCCTTTTTATTTTGTAGGTTTACACATTCTCTGTTTCGGTGAAATATTCATTTGAACGATCCCGAGAAGAAAAAGTAATGTAATATTTCAATTGTATCTATTAAAGGAAGCTCCCATGACAAATACTGCACGCATAATAAATAAGTCTTATGATATCTTTTTTCAAATGATATGCCTCCTCATTTATACGTTCATGGTGAAAAGCTACTTGTGTGTAGAAATATTTTATTAATGTTATCATAACAAATTATCTTGAAATAGGGGAAAATATGCAAACATCAAACGATGTGATTAATTCGGCATATATTATATTCAGGAAACAACTTTTTAATTTTCTAATATCCTTATTATCAAGGACAGTTAATAAACAGGAACAGTCGTTTGCCAGTTCCGAATTTTGACCAGTTCTGAATAACTCCTATATATAAGAGGCGTTAATTATAATTTTAAAAAATAATTGTAACCCTTAATAAAAAAGCTTATTAATGTTCTGTTTTATCTTGCAAAGTTTTGATTTTTTGCGATCGATTTGGGTTGGATATCGAACACTTGAATTAGTCAACATTCTTTCACAAAGTAAGGAATACTGATTACTGTGACGCTGTTGCACGAAATAAAATATATATAAACTGTAGATCAGCCACAAGTATTAAACATTTTGTGTATCAAAAATTAGCATGACTCATATAATTATAAGATTAAACATAAAAAATGTGTGGGAAATGAAATGATTAATACTAAAAAACTTAAGATTTTTTTGTGCTGTCATTTTACCATTTCCGAAAAACCACTGAAAACACACATAAAATAACAACATAATAGATAATGCAGTGCTCGGCTTCAAATGATTCGTGGACTGAATTGGAGATTAAATTTGAGCAGTCGAATATGCCTAAAAAGGGAGAGCATGAAAGATTGAACATATTTTTGAATTAGAAATAAAGGCTAGTGGGTTACCTGTTTGATATTTTCATGCAGGCATATCATCAGAGTTTCTAACTGCTATTGTTGTTCAAATGCACTATAATTTGGTAGATCATTTTGTAATGAAATTGATCCGAATAGACCAATCAAGCCCATCGATAGTAAGTAATAAAATTTGATTACGGAAATACAATGGTATTATTAAGAATTTTGACTAAGAGCAATAAAATTGGGAACTTTGAAGTAAATAAGTAAAAGAGCTTAAGGCTAGAACTCCTGTGGTGCAGAAATGGGGACTGAGCGCATGAATATTAGTAACATGTATTTATCTGCATTTCAGAGTGGTGCCATGTTGGGGTTCATAGGTCAACGGACAGACCTACGGACAAAGCGTAGGTGGTGGGTGATGGTGAATTAGCCAATGAAATGTATTTTTATATCCGGGATCATGGATACCCACTGAGCACAAAATACCCTGTTTTGGTCAGACGAGAGTTTTTCCGTTCTTATTCCCGTTTATATTCCTATTCCCACTCTTATTCTTATTCCCGTTTTTATTTCTAAATTACTCTCTCTCTCTCTCTTATTCTATTTTTGGGAATCATTCTTTTGGACTTTTGTTAATTTATTTATTGAGAGTTCGGTCTTAAACTCTTTATATTTTGGACGGATCCTTTGAACATTTATGTGCATTGGTTTATACGGATCAAATTTCAAATTTCGAAAACTATACAAATCTATACGATCACGGAAAAATTGTAAATTGGATTTATTTAGTAAACTTTGAAAACAAAGACAAGTTTTCCTCATTGGCTCACATATTCCAGGGATCTACGAGAGTTGGCGAAGCCATTATACATACATGTAAATTCTCCCCCGTTTCCAACTAACTTTGATTTCCTTAGCAGTACGAGGGTCGTTCAATAAATAATGCAATATGTCATCTAAAAATATGAAAAAGTTCATAATGCATATTTTTAATAACCTCAATCCTTCAAGGCATTTCCTCTTACCCTTTACACATGTATTATTTCTCTGTATTTATGCACAGAAAAGTTCAGCATACTCATGTTCAGAGATGCCCCAAATTAAGGCACTGACGCATATTATTTCCATGACATTTCTGACATTGTACAATCTTCCTTTGATTGTTTTTCATGTGTTTTTGGATAAAAAAAATCTTACAATGTCTTAGATCCATTTAATATGACATATGGAAAAGTTCAGTTCACTTTTTTTTTATCAAGATCTTATTCATTTCTCTAAGCTTATATGCAACTGCGTTGTCAGGCACAGGAAAAATACCCTGGTCACAAAAATTTTGGACTATCCTTACAAGAAATTAACTTTACTTGGTACAATTCGAACATATTAGGTACCATTGCTAACCCTTCCTTTTAATATATGTTCTAATGGTTCTCTCTAAAAACACGAACACTTATAAAACATCCTTGGAGCACATGCTTCTCTTTATCATAATAAGATGACACCTTTTCTTTCATTCCACATTTTTTATCATTAACCTTGTTTTTCGGCTATTAAAAACTGCTTCTACGTTTTGTCATTTATAAATCAAATTAATCAAATCTTTTGTTAAAAAAGCATCCATTTTAAAGAGACCGTTGCCACAATTACCACATGTTTTCTCTAAGTCATTTGTAAAAAAAAATAGGGCACCTATCTGATATAAATATTTTTAATTTTTTTGTCAAATTCTACAAAAAAACTGTGATTATTTAATGTTAAGTATTTTAACAATCTCTTTACATGTACACAGAACATCGATATCTTTTGGTGTCCCCCCAAATTTCAATCGGCCAGTTGTTTTTCGTAATATTTAAACATCTTTTTTTTTCTTCTGAGTTATTGTATCCATCATTAAAGATGTATACAGCATAAAAGATTACTTTTTTCTACAAAAAAAAAATCATATCTTAAATATGCGTTTTTCGGCGATTAATTTAAAAAGCACAGTTTTCACATATGCTGTTATTTTTATTTTCTTGGCAGAGATCATTATAAACAGTTTTCCTCTCAAGTATCAGTCACATTATACAGCAATTGGGTATACGATGAGAAACTGATGCCTTTTTGATAAAAATAGCGTGGTTGCCGCCCGGACACCTGTAAAAATTGAACGGTGACTGAGGCCATTTAAGTATCATTCACGTTATTCAGCGATGGGGTAAACGATGAGAAACCGATGTGTTTTTTGATGAAAATGGCGTGGTTGCCGGCTGGGCACCACTAGTGATCGGACAGTGACTGAGGCCATTTTGCAAATCGGTAGGGTCATCGGTAGGAAATAATTCGTAGTTAAAATACAGCGATGTCTCCAACGATGCCTCACATCGCTCCTCATCGGTAACCCATAATTAACACATCTTACACGGATCGGCCGATGTATGGCCAAACATCTTCTAATATCCGTTGAATCTGAGGTCATCGGGAGGTTGAGTGATATTCAACAGATAACGGCCGATCATTGGTCGATGTTCGACCAAACATTGGCCCGTAGTCAACCGATGTTCACCAATGTATGAGCGATGTAATATACATCGGCCGATTATCCTGTAACATTATTTTATGATTAGCAATGCTTCGCTGCTCCTTTGTAAGTTTGGCCGGCAACCACGCCATTATCAAGCGATGGGGTATACGATGAGAAACCGATGCTTTTTTGATGAAAATGGCGTGGTTACCGATGTTGGGGCCAGCACACCATTTCTAGTGATCGGACGGTGTGACTGAGGCCATTTTGCGAATCGGTGGGGTCATCGGTAGGAAAATAATTCGTAGTTAAAATTCAGCGATGTCTCCAACGATGCCTCATATCGCTCCTCATCGGCAACCCATCGCTTACACATCTTTCAAGGATCGGCCGATGTATGGCCGAGCATCGTCAAGTGTCCTTTGAATCTGAGGTCATCGGGGGGTTGAGTGGTGTTCAACAGATAACGGCCGATCATCGGTCGATGTTCGACCAAACATTGGCCCGATGTACGAATGATGTTCACCAATGTATGAGCGATGTAATATACATCGGCCGATTATCCTGGAACATCGTTTTATGATTAGCAATGCATCGCTGGGCCTTTGTATGTCCGGCCGGCAACCACGTCATTTTTATCATAAAACGCATTGGTTGCCCATCGCACGCCCATTGCTGGATAATGTGACTGATACTTTTAGGACTATTAGGCCGATGTGGACCGATGTTGGGGCATCGTTAACACCACGGATTACCACCGATTACCACCGGTCTACGGCTATCGGCCGGGAAATGTGACCTAGGCATTAAGGACTACAAGGCTGATGTGGACTGATATTAAGTATCAGTCACATTATCAAGCGATGGGGTATACGATGAGAAACCGATGCTTTTTTGATGAAAATGGCGTGGTTACCGGCCAGCCACCACTAGTGATCGGACGGTGACTGAGGCCATTTTGCGAATCGGTTGGGTCATCGGTAGGAAATAATTCGTAGTTAAAATTCAGCGATGTCTCCAACGATGCCTCACATCGCTCCTCATCGGCAACCCATCATTAACACATCTTTCAAGGATCGGCTGATGTATGGCCGACCATCGTCCAATATCCGCTGAATCTGAGGTCAACGGGGGTTTGAGTAGTGTTCAACAGAAAACGGCCGATCATCGGTCGATGTTCGAGCAAACATTGGCCCGTATTCGACCGATGTACGATCGATGTTCGACAATGTATGAGCGATGTAATATACATTGGCCGATTATCCTGGAACATTGCTTTATGATTAGCAATGCATCGCTGGGCCTTTGTAACTCCGACCGGCAACCACGTCATTTTTATCATAAAACGCATTGGTTGCACATCGTATACCCAACGCTGGATAATGTGACTGATACGTTCAGGACTACTAGGCCGATGTGGACCGATGTTGGGGCATCGTTAACACCACGGATTACTACCGATTACAACCGGTCTACGGCTACCGCTACCGGCCGGGAAATGTGACCTAGGCATTAGGGGATCGTTCACTCCATGGATTAGCACCGATTACCACCGGTCTACGGCCACCGGCCGGGAAATGTGACTAATGCATTAATTCCCGGTATTTCGCTTGGTGAATTTACATTCTGGTAGAATGATCAAGAAATCAGCTAAATTAACTTTTAAAGAGTTAGAACATAGAAAAAAAAAGTAGAAATGGAAATATTTATTTTTAACAATATTTAGGGGGGTCGATTGTATGATGTATTGGGCAAATAAATTTCCTCTGTAGGGTTGATTTGTATGGAAACAGTTTACTCAAGTTTAATTGCTAAGATAAATTAGGTAGAATTAAATATGGTACAGTTTAAATGAAGAGGTATATCTGTATGCGTATTTTGACAATTGTGTGTACATTTCGTATATTTATAGCACCCTCAAATCGGCAAATCGGTATCATATTCGAAACTAGCTAAACGACTGTTGTTTATAAAATCAAATTAACAAAATATATATATTTAAAAGAATAATCTTCAGAAAAAAAGAATAAATTCCTGAAGGGAGTTTTCGAAAACAAGTTTAAGAAATGTTACCTGCAACATAAAACTAAAATTTTAATTGTAATCTTTCATAAATATAGATTACAATTCATTCATTTATTAAAGTAAGTGAAATGGGTAGGACAACACGTAAATTTTCCTAAGAATTTTCTCTATGAGAAAATCCTGTATATCACTGACATGTAACGATCTTTAAAAAAAATGGTATCTCAACTTTGAAAATAATTCTTACCACAGCAATCTTGCCTATTGTAAATCAAAACTCTTTCCACAGTGCTAGTTTTGTATAGATTGACTTTCAGCCAGGGATTTTTCTGATAATTGGTAATAGCAACATCAGTTGTTCCAGGACATTCTGTTTTTCCATCTACTGCATTGGCTGCTTTCCATAAGTCCCCATACTCTGAACTTGCATTAGCTGTCATTGCAACTTTTGTAAATAAAAAGATGCATCAATTGCCAAAGAAATTATAAACATACACTTTTAAATTATAAATTTAAAAGTCAGTTTGTACAAATAGAGGAGGAAGCTCTTATCTTGTCGTATTAAAGCTATATCTATGACATGTTCACATGAAGGTAAAAATATATTTTATGCAAGTATATTTGACTTTTTTCTGACTTCCGACATAATCTCTGTGGGTGTCTGTACCTGCGCCGTGTTTGTGTGTGAGGGTATGCTGGGAGGGTGTGTGTTGGGCGGGGGGGGAGGGTTATTGGGGGTGAGGTGTTTATGTGTAGAAATGTACATACGCCCCCCCCCCCAGTGTAGCTAGTCGTAAATGCACATCTCAAATAAATGAATAATAAAAAAAAATAAATATTTTTCAATAAACTTTCAAGTATATCATAAGTGTAGAGGCCGATATTAATCTAATACTGGGTATATCAATTTTTTAAACGTTTCTCAATGTCATTAACCAAAATTAATGCATATACTGCAAAAAAAAGTTTATTTCCTTTGTAATTACTGCACTCCAGGGACTGGGTTAAAACGTCCCGGTTGTCGCATGGTGCAGTCGTTAGAGCATCTGCTTTACTGATTATTTTAATGCCGAGTCCCATGGCAGTATTTCATCCGTATATCAGCCAAAATATTAATAAGAAGATGTAATCAGTTCAATTTTATTACATGTATTTTAAAAAATTAAATTGTTTTCCATCGACAATGCGCTATAGTTAATATAATTGTTCAATTCTAGACCCCATTTCTATTTTTATGTATAATTGAAAGATTCTGCAAGTTTCGATAAAATGGTAATGCAATAAAAATGACATCCTGGATGGACATTCAAACAGTTATTTTGAACGACGTTTTCGATTTAGATTTAAAATTCATAATAAATTACTTGCAAGTTATGATAATATATCAAGTCTGTAAAAGTCCACATAGAAGAATTATTTAAACAAAATAAACAGGATTAAATCATCATCAAAATACTTGAATTCAAAGTATTTACATCCGTTTGTGTAGTCATCCATTCACAGTTGACACCAGAAAGCCTTCCAAAAAATTTAAAATGAAAATGCCTGTTGTACAACAGTTGCTGGGATAGCACTCCCGAAATTTAAAGACCAAATAGAACTGTTTTGAGAACAGATGATTGTATAAATATTAGGGCGATATATACGGCAACAGTTGCTAATTATACACCGTGTAAATGCATCTTCAAAATTTCGTCTTTTCAGCACGTTATCGCAAGTTCGCTGCGGGGAAAAGGATAACGTCATCAAAAAGTAACAAATGTAATGCTTCTGTTACGTCACAGACAACGCACGGGGCAAAGAGATAAATGAATATAGAAGACATTTTATTTTTAAAAAATCACCAGATCTTTAGTATACAAATGAAATGACATTTTCTCATTGAAATCCTTTTTGATCGAGTCCCCATGTAGTACAAAAACATCCGGACAAACTGGTATTGTAATAGCAAAGGACGCTGTCACTGTCGACCATCGATATAAGATTGTCTATTTAGTTAAATGATGGTGAGAATTTTGTCCGTAACTTACTAATAAATCTTCATAAGATGGCATGTGTGTGCCAGATTGGTTCCTCAGCTGTTTATGGAGACCCAAGTGCGTGCATAATGAAATTCCTAAATTGAAAAAGGACTCTTATCCAACTTTATTTTAAGCAAAGATGAAACGTGACGCTGTTTGTGACACTTTGAAGTTCTAATCCGTGCGCCATAAGGCGATACAATACATAACAAAAAATCTCATAAATTGTTAATTTATGCATTTATCTATCTGAAACTTGCTATGTTAATTCATTAAATATGTACTAAAGAGAAGTGAAAATATCAGAACGTAGTAATGATTTATTTCACACAAGACAACGTGTCCACGATTTTACCGGACAACTCTCATTAGTCATTAAAACCTTTAAATGATGCTTCTTCGTGTAATAACGTGATCTGAAGTTGTACCAGAAGGACAAAAAAAATACGTGAATGTACAATTTTCATCGATACATGTTTTTTGTTGATAAACCTAATTCAGTTTATTAACATTTTTCACAAATGTACTACCGGGACAGGAAACAGAATTTTCTTTTAAGTTAAAAAATAATATGAATAATCATTATTCAATAAAAAATATACATTGCTGCGATAAAATTTAATTGTCAAAAACGGCTTGTTGTCAGCGTGACTGGTAAATAGAAAAAAAAGGATAGATAAAGATAAATTGAGAAATGTACTATTGCTATTACTCATAGAGTAATACGACTTTAAAGGAAATATTCTTTACGCACCTTCTTCTAAATGTGATACCGTAAATCTGGAAATTTTTGCGTCGATTTTATTTTGCGATTTCGGGTCAGAATGGTGTTGATTAATTTTCACGCTTCAAAATTTTGCGAATTACCTCTGCTTTGTTTACATTAACTTTTGGTAATTTATTTTTAAGAAAAATATTTTTGCGAATGCGTTGAACTCGCAAATTTGCTAAAAAATTATCTACAGCAAAAATTTCCAGATTTACGGTAGTATGTATACAGATTAGTTTCTACAAATAACAAGGAAAAGAGTTTTGTTTACAGATCGACATAATAAGGTAAAAAGTAAATGTTCATTTTTCATGTTTAAACCATACTTGTCAATTACAAAGTATTCAATTTTATATTCATTTTGCATGTGTTATCTTTATCCTTTTTCAATTTTCATAAGAGATATTATGAAAAATGGAATCTTTTTATAAACAAATATTTACTTACAAAACGTCAGATATACCCAAGCTGTAGAAAAGATCTTGAACGTAAGATTTGTCATTAATGTCCAAAAATTACACAATATGTGCCCTATTGTATTTCATTGTCAATAAAACACATTTACAAAGAAGAAAATGAATGTACTGTGAAGGAATGACACTTATTCTTTACCAATTTATCGTGTATAACCTAAATTTTATACAGCAAAACTAAATTATAACGAAGTCAAAGGGACCTAGTAAATTACTTCGTTAGATCCGTAATTCGTTATAACCGTATACGAAATTCATTTAATTAATATAGCTGGGGATCCAAGATGACTTCGCTATATCCATAAATATCCGTGTTCGTACTAAACGAGTTTTGCTGTAAGAATTAAACAACTGTAGATGTAAAATTCTGTTGGTTTTTATTCATGAGTTTGAATTTGCCGCTCAATTATACAATTATCGAAAAGGAAATGATGGGAAGCGAGGATAATTACTGATACATAGAGCTAGCAGCTATTATGTTAATTAATGTTTGATTTTTCAACACATTTTTGGTGCAGAAATGACATTCAACGTTATGACGTTAGCATAATTTATAAGAGCACATAGCCTCTTTCGTGAATAACTTTTCTAAACCTACACAATGACATTTGAAATCACTCAAATTAAATAAAAGCAAAGAACCCTTTAAATACAGCTATACGCTTCAAAACCAAATGTAAACAAAGGCACCAAACAAGTACTGTATATATAAAAAACGTTAAGAGACATATTTTATCATCTTAAGTAAGGTCAGTGAATAATAATATTTTCTTAAGTTCGACCATATATCTCTACTTCACAAACACTAAGGAAATCAGTTAGTCCGTCTTTTGATACATGTAAAATAGAAATGGTAACGCCATTCCCCCTTGTTTCACTTTCAAATAGAAACAGGATACTGTCTCCATTGGCGGCTGGTCCTGGATATATACCACACAAAATCATGTAGTCTTACTCCTGTAAAGAAAATGATAAAAACAAACAGGATTTTAGAAGAGAAAGCCTAAAATTTTGCACAAAAATAAAAAAAGGATCATACATATTAAAGTTTTTTCTCGTTGTTTTCATACATTACGTTGGTCTAAAAAGACTTTGAGTTTATTAATGCATTCAATTACAGGATTAATGGATTCCTTTCCATTGTAATTCAAACTGATTGACACAGCATTAGCTGTGGGAAGCAGTAAAGCATTTTTAAAAATCGCAGAAATTGGAATATAACAGAATTCCTGTTTTAAGCGTTGTTGTAGCAAAGCAATTTGGTGAAATTTTCTTCTTTTTCATTCTATTTGTTCTACTTGAAAAACAGTCTCAAAAAACATTTCTAAAAAGTTTTTAAAAAGGTATCCTTTAATTTCACGACATTGGCAAATAAAAAATAAAAACATACATTCATATTAAACTGCCTCTTTGTTCTGTGCTGACAAAAGCTGTATAAAATTGACATCAGTGATGTAAAGTGCAATATTCTGTAACAAAACATCAAAACACTAAAAATATTTTTCGAAAGACATTCTTTAAGTATCACATTTATGCCAAAAGCTACTATTAACCACTTAATATAAATAAATTAAATTCGTGTAAGAAAGGGGCAGAACTATGAATTCAAGCCTGGAAAATGAATTGAAGGGTACCAGCTACTGTTCAATCTGGACCACGTTATTCATTTATATCATATATTTGTAATGATAATGACAAACAAGTTTAAAAAAACAAGGATATATCAGCAGTATAGTAAAAAAGTATTTAGTGGTAAGCTCTATGATCGATACAATACGACCTTGTCAGCAAATATAATTTATGTACTAGTCAACTGTTTACTAACGTTTTTCATACTTGTTAAATGAATTGTCGACAGATTTATTCGTTAATATTTACATTTCCAATAAATGATTCTTTACAAAATAAAATTCAGTTCATTTTCTCATGAACTACATTAACTACATTACATATATACCATGAATAAGCATGAATATCTCCATTGTTACGTCATTTTACTGCACTTGACATCAAAAAATATAGTTCACACTGTTCCTACATTTATGGCAAGTCATCAGAAAAATAATGTAAATATAAGACATGACTTAACGCGCTTCATGAAATTTGCCGGCGTGAGGCGTCGTAATTCATCATAACCTCATGAATCTTCAAAAATTAGATTCATTTCTTAAATATTTTCCGATCAATGATATGGAGCTCACAGCCGGTAGGACCGGTTGACAGGAGTTGCTCACTTTTCAATGGCACCTGATGCCAACTCTTATTGCTCTGCTCCTTTGTATTGTATAGAATTTGAATACTGTTTGTTATCTCAAAATTTATAATCTAGATATAATAGAATCAAGAGTAGTACGTAAAAAGGATATCATTCTGATATTTTTTAATTGCACAAATGCCTTGTTTAACAGCCGTCTGCCTACATCATTATGTAATTAAGAAAAACCTTCTTATCAAATAAAACATGCAATGTAGCTTTTACATGTAAGTGCAGAGAAAACTTTCCCCTAAACGTTCGATTAAAAACAAATCAGTGTCCTGAAAGGTCTTTACATTAAAAAAAAACACCTAACATTTCGATAGACCTAAATAGAGACGTACAATTACGTCGACATATTTTCGACACATTTTCATCGGTATTTAAAAAAAAATATGTTTCAAAGACGGCTTAAGAAGAATCCTTTACGTTTTCTTTTTATTTCTTCATCTGTTCTTCACTATTTATCAGTTACTTGATAATAGATACCACGGCAGGCTTGTCAAGGTTTAAAAAAACAACTAGTATCTAAGGAAAAAACATGTAACATGAAGCTGAATTTGGTTATGTACCAGAAAATACACTGTTATGGTCTGTACCGGATTTCGGACAACCATTTATTATGAAACCTAAAGTGAGAACCACAAGTGATGGAATCATATTCATACATGTATTAGGACAACTTATTGAACATAAACAAATTAAAAAGTACAGAAGTCAATATTTTAATTTACTCCCTGTACAAAGTTTCAGAAGAAATACATCTAAATCTTGTAATCTGCTTGCATTTGTATCATTCTTATAATCTTTTCATCAATATAATAGTGTATAAAAGGTTCTTGACCCTGTAATGTTTATAGAAAGGTATATAACCATCATCAAAACTGACAAATACATTAAAAATGCTATTCCAAAGATCATTAAGTTTCTTTTCTTTTGTGTGTTCCAATAACGGATATTAGTATTGTTTTGGCACCCATGTCGATTTTCTTCTGCGACGTCGACAACTGAAAATAAAACGAGAATTCAAAGTATACAAAAATTGTATAGCTTTATATGTACGTTTATCGTTATACTGTAATCAAATTATCATATCCAAGTAATATGTTCTAAAAACTGTTTTTTCCTATTGAAATATTTTAAATCAAAATACAGAGATTGTTTATCTTATCTACATCCTCAGAATAAACTGTCGTATGCAGACTTCTCTTCGAATAATATTTTTTTTTTTCTGAAATAATTACAATCCAGCCCACTTAACATTAATAACTTTATCGCAGTCAATCTATAATCAAAAATTATATTTTCATGTATCAAAGGAGAACAAATAAAACAAATATAAAGAAATATTTTTACTTCCTGCAACTGAAAATAAATGCATTTGTTTAAATATACCTGAAGAAAATGACAGCACTGTCAGTGTTGAATTCTCTGTTAGTGATGGTTGTTCGATAGTTGAAGACCCATCTAAATCAAAGATCATATTGCTAAGGGATTTTCAGGATTGGTTGATTGAATGTCTTTTCATGTCTCGTTTTTCAATCATATGGATACATGTATGTCACCATATACCGGAAAAGGCTACAAATTGATATCTGTACTCGGTAATCAGGGCCAATAAGCATTAAGAGTACTTTATCATGCCGACTCCTACAGAAACATGAGGCCAAAGATCTAAACCATAGGACCCCAATATTAACGGAAACGTTGGGTCTGAAAAAAACTACATGTATTTGATATTTCATTCATTGAATGGTCAATAATGAATTTTACCTGTTACTGCCATTTTTTTAGCTTAATTATATAGTAATAAGACACTAAAGTTAACAGTAAACTGGCTGCTGGAGGCTGCCATGTTGAGAGATAAAGTTAACGCGCTTGCTAAATATTTCCCACAATCCTCACTTTTATGACGTATTGCAGACCATTTGGCTCTAAGTGTAAACATTATAATGTCGGAATCAAGTTGTGAAAATGTGCCAATTAAGTGTGTGCAATTTGATTTTGGATCTGAATGTATTTCAGGAAAAATAATCTCACATTCCTATGCTTCTAGTGTTTCAGAATTCAGGAAAATAAAAGAAGGAATAAATAAAAAAAGACATAAACTGGTCGGATTTAACTTTAATTAAAAACTTAGCTGCAAAGGTTGTATTATTTTACCTGATTTTAATTAAAACTTTATTAAGTTTTAATGTGTCCAAAAAGGATGTTCTAATTCCTATAAATCAACAATTGCTTGAATTAGCTTATTTCTGAAAGAAGGAATTTTATTTTTCTGCAGTCATAAACACGTAGACTCTATACATCTGGCATTTAATCTGTCTACACTACGTCAGCAGCGGCCATGATAAGGTTTTCCCCATGCTGCTCCAATAAGCTATCAAAATCCAATTTAACTGCAGTTATCAGCAGCGCAGTGTTGTTAGATGCAGCTTTTCTTTTTATATGAAAGGTACAGTTTTATATATAAAAATTTGAATTCTGACCAAACGTTCCCTTTAACTTCATAGTGATGTGTGCTTGAAAAAGAAACAGTTGTTATAATTTTGGAGGTGAAGGTTTGTCGCAGACGTGCACGAGATTAAAACAACGTGCACGTGATCCGATCAGACAGCGAGCAGTCTACTGACTTAGCTATCGTAGCATCATCTTTTTTGCAAGAAGAAACTTATTATTAAATTATGAGGTACATGTACATAAACAACATAAAATATAATATTCAAATTTGACAGAATAATTATAACCGAGTTTATTCTGCCCTGATGATGCATTTTACCTTTACATCCAGTGGAGAAATTACAAAATTTCTGTTCACAGTTACATGATTTCTGACATAAATGTCCATAGGAGGGATAGCGGCATGATATGTTGCAGTATTGCCCAACAAAACCAGTGTCACAATCTAGAAGAAATTGTGAAGAGAGAAAATGCTAGAATTCTCTTTTTGTTTCGACAAGAAGTTAATATTAAATAAATGATAAACTCAATTTCATTTCCAAGGTTGATGGCTGTAATGATATTTTAAAGCACTGAATTAATCATTGATAATATTTTTCATAGACGCAGACAGAAAGAATACGAAACTAATACTACGTGTCCATGTCCAGCGGTTAAGAAAAAAGACGTTAATTTATTCGCAATTAAATATTTCGTATGATAGTGGATAATTTTAGCAATTTACCTGTAGTTGTTGATTTCTTGGTTGTTAATTTGGAGGCTGGTTGAAATGTTGGTGATCCAACTGCATGAAAGGCAATTAAACTAAGATATATTCTTTGAATTTCGATAAATAAATTAATTTATTTTAGCACATAAAATTGTATACTGTATACAGGATAATTTTCGCCCCGTGTTATTGTCGGCCTTTCACAGTTGCAAACAATTTTGCCCCATTTCAAATTCGCCCTGTCATTATTTCGTTTAAGAAATTATACGGTATGTTTCGACTTCGCCCCGTTTTTAATTCGCCCAAAGGAGGATAGGGTGAAAACAAAACGTGGACTAAAATTTTCCTGTATACAGTAATATCAATGCTGTAAAATGCAATTAATAGTAGCACGCTTTTTTGAACTTTTCTCTTCTTCATCAGTTCAGTAGATAAAGTTTATTCTTCACATCCAGTTGAAGCATAACAAAATCTTTCTTCACAATTGCATAATTCCTGACATAAATATCCATATATGCAGGATAGAGACATGGAATTTCACAGTAGGTCCCAGTGTATCTAAGGTGGCATTCTAAAGAAGTCGAAGATACATGATGAAACTCTTTTTTTTTAAATTTGATCTTTGCAAAAGTATGTTGATTTTTGTATCATTAAACAATATAAGAATATATATACAGTGGACCCTCATTTATCCGGACGCTTTGGTTCCCAGTCAAATTGTCCGGATATGTGAAGCATCCGTATATCTGTATCACCAGTTAAACAAGACAAAATAACATTTAAAATTTTTCGTTCAAATGAAAAATCGTCCGGATACTGAAGCATCCGGATATCTGGCGTCCGGATATCTGAGGGTTCACTGTATACCTTTAGATGACATTATTCAACCATGTTCATGATTGCAATCACTTTGAGAACAGTTGCAAATTTGCCGACAATCTTTTCCAAAATATGGATAAAAGCATCTCAAGGTACAATTTCTTCCATGATATCCATTCCTACACGCTGAAACAATTTTAAACAACTTTAAACGTTCATTAGAAGCTTAACAAAATATATTAAAAATCGAGTTTCAGTTAGGCATTCAAAGGAGTTATAATTATCAAAGTTTCCTTAGACGTGTTCAACAGTCAATGCATTTTTTTATCGATAAAAATATTCTGTTAATATTGCAATCAGCATATTTGTAATACTCAAACCATCAATTGGATTTAAAATAATACTTGAAAGGACGAATTTTTATTTTAGTGATATTACTTGAAGATGAAAAGACTAAATGGATACTTTGAATATCATTTTAAGATGCTGAATGACGAAATTCTCGACTTATGGATAAATTCAATGAGGAAAACATACATTACGTATACAGATATTATGTCCCTCATCCCATATAAAACCGGAGACAAACAATAAAACATAAATAAAAAGGTTATTAGATCACCTGTTTATTAATATTCAGGCTATTCAAAAGGGGTATTTATAGCATTTATTTAAACTTACAAATATACATCATAAAGTCACCAAAAATTAATAATTGAAAATGTCAATGTTTCCTTACTTTACTAGTATTTTCAAAGGTATTCATATCAAGTGATATATTTACTGCTATAATTTCCGTGCACTCTTTTGAGTGTTCTTTGTATTTTTTGTTTTGAAAAATGCATTTCTAATTAACACGAATGTAAGACTATAATTTAAACACTATATATTTCTATAAATAAGTATAATGATTAAAACAATAAAAAAAAAATCATTGAATAAATATCGGCCCCATGGGGATCTGGGTTAGAAAAGGTCCTCAGTACCTCCTTGCTTGTCGTAAAAGGCGACAAAATGGGGCGGTACTTCGGATGAGACCGTATAAACAGAGGCCCCGTGTCACAGCAGGTGTGGCACGATAAAGATCCCTCCCTAATCAAAGGCCGTAAGTGCCGAGCATAGGCCTAAATTTGCAGGCCTTCACCGGCAATGGTGACGTCTCCATATCAGTGAAATATTCTGGAGAGGGACGTTAAGCAGTATACAATCAATCATGAATTATTTCCCTAGACCCCCGGCCGGCCCTTACAAAAAATACTATAGTAAACTATAGTTAACTATAGTTTACTATAGTTAACTATAGAACCAAAGTTAAAACTTTGGAACTTTGATTTACTATGGTGAAAACTGTGGAACTTTAATTTACTTTTGTAAAAACTTTGGAACTTTGATTTACTATAGTGAAAAATCTGGAACTTTGATTTACTAGGGTGAAAACTTTGAAACTCTGATTTACTATGGTGAAAACTTTGGACCATTGATTTACTATAGTGAAAACTTTGAAACTTTAATTTACTATGGTGAAAACTTTGGAACTTTTGTCAGGTACTATAAAACCCGTGGAATTATTTTTTTGCTTTCCATTTTGTACATTTTATGAAATTTCAAGGTTAAAATTTATTAAAGCTTCAGATTTCTTTTTAAAAAACCCTACCCGTCCCTTAAAAGAATAATGTACAAGAAATGAATTTTAATGTAAAAATTGTCTCTTGCACCGATAAATAAGCAATATTTATTTACATTTATATAATTTAATTTTGTTTGTGTTCTCGCCTCTCATTAGTTGATTTCCAAAAAGGAACGCAAATTATTTTGTATAATCCGACTTAACTCAATATGAGTTAAGTCCCGTTATGGAGACAAATAGAGATAAAAAGTTCAGGGGAGATAACTCTCACTCAAATGCACTGACTTCATTTAGTCACATCATTACGCATGTGCATTTGCTCTACCTTTCCATCTTCCGTCATCCATTGAAACTCAGCATCGAGTTTAGTCTCAACAATATTCATCTTCATCTTGCGTTCCTTTGACCATCCAACGTCGGAGATATGAACATAATCAGGGCAAATAGATCCTGGACTAACGGCCCATCCATATTACCCTATGTGCGAATATTATTATAGCATATCTAAAGTATCAACATCCCCAACGACGATATTAACCACGCGTGCAGCAACCACCGCAGTAGATGAACTTTTGTTTGAGAACATGACCTCAGTGTATTAATACATTGGTGAAATTGAGACCAACTTTTCGTTGTTATTAAAACCAACGTTTACAAATGGTGCCCACATACATTGGACATTACCAACAGCCACCATGCAGTGATCACGTGCCTCTTGGATCCGCCACGACATTGATCGGTGTCACATATCATCGGGTTCGGACTGCAAAATATTCCATCCATCATGGATTCATGTGTCGGTAAAATTGTTTTAATTTTTAAGTGCAGCGACGAACTTGGCTGTGAATGAACCTTAAGAAAGACAATTTCTGCGAATTCAACCATAGTGGCATTTATTACTTTGTTAATTTAACTGTTAATATTTACTTGTCATTTAATTGAATCATTTCGTGCATCAATCAGCTGATCTCTTGACAGTCTTGTAGTAACACTTGTGCTTGTCTTGATATATGCTATTTATTCAATGTTTATTTATTTATTTTTGCATTGACATCACATCGATCATCACCACCATTGTTTGTGCCTCTATGTTGTACACTGGTTGAGAAATATCTTTGAAGAAAGAGTCACAGATCTGACAGGGAGTGTGAGAGTTGAGGGTAAGCTATGACTGATTGAGAAGGGAACCATCTACAGATCACGTTCATATACCATAGATTTGGTAAGATTGTGTTTAGCAAAGTTTGTGTATATTGTGATGTCTGTTTGTGTTGTAAATACAATTTCATTTGGAAACTAGGAATTGAAATGTTTATAGTGAAAAGTAAAGTATTTTATGATGACAAATTTGCATAATATAATGCATGAAATGTTATTTTACGATCCTTAAAAGTTACGTGGAAAATGGAATAATTTCCTTGAGCAAAATATTCAGTGTCCAACGTTTGTAAGTGCATGCTCCTTGGGTGTTCAATGACCATGTCTTACTTTAGGAAAAATTTACATCTATAAACGATTGTCAGTCAGTAGGTAACAAATATAAATAAATAACTAAATAGATAAAATAATAAATAAATAGAATAAAATTAATGAATTAATAATAATAAAAAATAATAAATAAATAATGTGGGAAACTATAACATTTCAACAAACTTGTCAGGAAATAGGAATTCCAATTAACGCAGATTAAGATTGAAAGCCCACCCACTTATTTAAAATAAATAAATTAATTCCACGGATTCCTTAGAGTCTTAGAAACTACCTAAACATTTTAACAAAATTGTCAGGAAATAAAAAATTCCAATTAAATCAGTTTAAAATTGTAGGCCACACATTGTATTATAATACATAAAATAGATAAACGAATGAATAAGTTTCAAGGATTCCTTAGTGTGTTAGAAACTACATGTACCTAAACACTAACAAACTTGTCAGGAAATAAAAATTTCAATTAATCCAGTTTTCAATCCCTTGTTTTAGATTACCGATAATTGATACACATACAAATGGACACAAATAGGGAGGATTAGATGCACAGGATTGACGTACGCGCTGTAATGGGATAAAGGGATCGTATGGCATTGTTTACAAAACTTCTCTATTTTGTCATTGTTCAGATGTCACAATACATTTAAATATTTTTTTTCTAAATAGTAAATAACAACTGCAGATAGACAAAAATAATAATATATTATAATACATTTAACCAGGACAGGAACAAAAATAAATTCAGGAAATAAAAAATTACAATGAAATCAGTTTAAAATTGTAGGCTTTTAACATAAAATAGATAAACGAACAAAAAAGTTTCAAGGATTCCCTAGTGTGTTAGAAACTACATGTACCTAAACACTAACAAACTTGTCAGGAAATAGAGATCTCAATTAATTCAGATAAAATTGAAGGCCCAACTACTAATTTAACATTTCTTGTTCTAGTTAAAAATTCCACAAGCCAAGTGGAAGTTCAAGTTCAAGTTATTAACTCAAACCGTATAAATGCTACATGAGGTTCAACAATATATGTACAATATATACAAAAAATAATATACAAGATACAAGTGAAATGGCGGAATTAATTTTCGTACGAGTAACAAACATATAATTATGCCAAAACATATTCATCCCAGAGCATTTTGTAAAGAGTAAAAATTTGTTTGGCTGATTATTGGCAATTTCAAATGCAGTATTGTTCAATGCTGTGGCATTTGTAATTCAATTTTGTTAAACAGTAAAGTTTTATCAGAAAGTGTGGCATGTAGCTGAAGATTTCACAATGCAGCTTTAGCCCATAATTTAAAAAAAAAAAAAGCTACGTTTATAATATAATAATAGATAAATAGACAATTAGATATAATAAAAAAAATAATTAATTAATAGATTAAATAGATCTAATTAAAAAAAATGCAAAAGCATAATTATACATGTATATATATCTTCCACATTTTGTCAAATCAAGAAACATCTTCATTATTTAAAATACTTCACAGGTACTTGTCAATTAGACCCTACATTTCATGTTCAGTTTTTGCTTATTTGGCGTGAAGCCTTCTTATCATTCCATTACTTTAATGCAACAGAAATTTATTTTATTTCTTGGCTTTGACACTAAAACATTTAAGGGTAATACTCTTAGAATTGGGGGTGCTACACATTGAATTTATAAGGCTTGTCTGAAGATTATATAAATATTAAAGGGAGATGGAAGTCCATGCATTTCAGACTTTCATTCAATTTTAGTCAGACACAGTCACACTTGACAACACCTTTTTACTGTTTTTAAATTTATTCTAAGTTTGCAGGCACTTCTGTCATTGTATGTGTTATTGCATCATCTTTAAGAGTACTATGTAAAAAATCACACATTCATCAATTTAGATAATGCGAATCGGACTTAGAACAATACAACATCCATATCAGATGGTTTGGTCAACAAGGAATGACCTGGAAAAAGGTCCCACCATTCAAATATTCCAACTCTGGTGTCATAACACAACATCCCACATGTCATAATGATACATTGTGGGTAATAGTATTGGTTCCATGTCCCTTTGCCATTTACAAAAGTTTATGAAATTGACTGTCTTGTTTTCAATTATGTTTAATACCAAGGTTAACATTTATTGGGTCACAAATGCTGCCAAGAAATTATTTCAGGCCCATGTTGTCACACAAGGTTTGCATTAGGATAAATAGCTCATTATATAGGTCCATTGCCACAAGAGGTGGGGGTATAGTCACTACCCCAATATTCAACAGGGCTCACCAAAATTGTATCCAGAGGGTGTTCACCTTCCCCATATACCACATTCTACCATTATTCTCTATACCATTCAGTGTGACATAATCAAAATAATTTGTCAAAATTTTCAGTGCTACCTACCATTTCCATTTAGTTATTGAGCATTACATATATTATTGATCTTTGCAACTATTGTTCTATTGAACTTTTGAACAGTTATTGATCATTACATATATTATTGATCTTTGCAACTATTGATCTATTGAAAAGTTATTGATCATTACATATATTATTGATCTTCAAAAAAAAAATTTCCCTAGTTCTACAGTATACTGCATATATATCAAGCAGTAATTAATATTACATAATGGTAATAAATAGCAGTTTTGTCATGGCATGGGCAAAATTTGCCGCATGTGGCGGATGTCTTCACATGCCGCGCTTTATTAGCTCCCATGTGAAGACATATGGCCGAATTTTGCTAGAAGCTCGCTGCTGATCCTGTTATCTTCCAGGGCCAGTGGCCAATAATTGAGCTTCCGTCATTGTGCCATTGCTATTGATTCTACGTCATATACTATTGATAAAGTCGACGTAGACCATTGTCTTTGTAATACATTGCTACCTGCTCATTGCAATTCATTTATCATTGAATATCATTGTATATCATTGAATATCATTGCATATTATTGCATAACATTGCATATCATTGAATATCGTTGTACCCATTATGTAAATACATGTGTACACTTTGCGTACATCATTGATTGAATATCATTGTTTATCATTGAATATCATTGTACCCATTGTGTTTTAATTATTCAACATACACTTTGTGTACATCATTGAATTGATACTTTATGTACATCATTGTAGAGATACCTTGTGTACATCATTGTATTTATTGTATTGATTTGACTATTGATTATATTGATGATTGATTTTGATTATTGATTGTATTGATGATTGATTTGTCTATTAATCAATAAAGCCATGACAAAAACTGCCAATCATTCTTAATCTATTTTGTCGACATAATCCGACTTAACTCAATATGAGTTAAGTCCCGTTATGGAGACAAATAGAGATAAAAAGTTCAGGGGAGATAACTCTCACTCAAATGCACTGACTTCATTTAGTCACATCATTACGCATGTGCATTTGCTCTACCTTTCCATCTTCCGTCATCCATTGAAACTCAGCATCCCACCCACCTCTCCCAATTTACAAGATTTTGATGAATTCTTCTTTTTTGTCAACAAAATGTTGCTGCTGTCTTTGATTTCCTTTTTCAGTTAACATCCATTCTCTTGGCTACCAGCAGAAGAATCCATTACATCCATTCCTTTGGCCACCAGCAGAAGAATCCATTACATCCATTCCCTTGTCTTCAAACAGAAGAATCCATTTCCGCCGTCCTTGGCTACCAGCGATAGGAACCATAACCTCAGTTCCCTTGGATACCAAAAGAACCTATTAGCGTCAGGGCTTTATTACGACTCATTGAAATGCAAAGTATATGGTCTTCTTACAGACTGTTTTTAAGGCTGAATCGAATTTTGCTAGAAGCTCGCTGCTGATCCTGTTATCTTCCAGGGCCAGTGGCCAATAATTGAGCCTCCGTCATTGTGCCATTGCTATTGATTCTACGTCATATACTATTGATAAAGTCGACGTAGACCACTGTCTTTGTAATACATTGCTACCTGCCCATTGCAATTCATTTATCATTGAATATCATTGTATATCATTGAATATCATTGTATATTATTGCATAACATTGCATATCATTGAATATCGTTGTACCCATTGTGTAAATACATGTGTACACTTTGCGTACATCATTGATTGAATATCATTGTTTATCATTGAATATCATTGTACCCATTGTGTTTTAATTATTCAACATACACTTTGTGTACATCATTGAATTGATACTTTATGTACATCATTGTAGAGATACCTTGTGTACATCATTGTATTCATTGTATTGATTTGACTATTGATTATATTGATGATTGATTTTGATTATTGATTGTATTGATGATTGATTTGTCTATTAATCAATAAAGCCATGACAAAAACTGCCAATCATTCTTAATCTATTTTGTCGACATAATCTGGTTTGGTATTGGGACACACCCCCTTGACGACCAGCTTAATCATCTTATCCATGCAATCCCCTAATTTCCAGTGCTTGGAATCCATGGAAAATTCCATATTTAATAAATGTATCTTCAACTTCAAACAGTTACTCGATCTTACCTCATGTAAACAAACATCATGGTTTCTAAATCTATGTATCAGTTATAACCTCCCCTCGCTTCTCATCACTTCCGTTACCGCGGTTGTTTTATTGCGCGGTAAATTTGAACTCATAAAAGCAACATATTTTTACATCCAAAGTTGTTTAATTATTTTAAAATTAAATTTTAAGAATTTTTTAGCCGAATTATCGAGTATAATCTGGTTTGGGTCAGTTTACGCTTAAAAGCGTAAACTGACCAAACCAGATTACACTCGATAATTTGGCCAAGAATTAGAGTAATTTCTTAATTCATTTTAATGTTGTACAGATTAAACGTAAGTCATATTTATGGTGAAAAATTACTATAAGATAAAATTTGCGTCATTTACAATCAAAATATGTCTTTCATTAGCTTCAATCAACATGTTTTTTTTTTCTACTGTTAAATGTGAACATTGCATTTACACTAATTACTTTGCATATTAACATTAAGATGAACAACAAAATTATCCCGAACAAACCAAATATCGTTCTCCTTAAAACAGTTAAATAATACAAAAACTTAATTAAATTATATAAGTTGTTACAGTAATTACAAAAACTTTGATTCAATATAATAAAAAAATTGGAACTTTGAATAACTATGACATAAACTTTGAAACTTTGACTTAGTATGGCAAAAACTTTGGAACTTTGATTTACTATGGCGAAAACTTTGGAACTTTGATTTACTATGGCGAAAACTTTGGAACTTTGATTTACTATGGCGAAAACTATGGAACTTTGATTTACTATAGTGAAAACTTTGGAACTTTGATTTACTATAGTAAAAACTTTGAAACTTTGATTTACTATAGTTAACTATAGTAAACTATAGTATTTTTGTTAGTGGCCCTCCCCCCCCCCCCCCGTATTTTACATGTAGATATGGTTATTTGTATCCTTCAAATGAAGTCATTAAAGATTTTCTCTAGCATGACAATGCTTAACTTCTTCAAATTTTGGAATTTAGATACTTTAGTCTTACTTTCCTCACAACATTGCCCTAGTGTAGCTTTGCAGAAATAATATTGTCAAAAACACCCAAATCTCTCCACACGAAATTTTTAATATGTTTGTAGACATTGTTTTCATTTTTCACATTCCCCTTCTAATTTATAAAATTATAATCATTATGGTTAATTCAGATACATGTAATCTCCATCACGCACCCCTCATGGAGGAAAGTGCAGATACATGCATAAAAATTAAAATCCATTTTTCAAGAGTTAACGGATATTGCTCATATTTTTAGAGTGAATGAGTGCTCAAACATAGAACGATCAGGGCGTAAAAGTTCAAATATCCGATTCAAATGACACTTCGACATATTTGAAAGGATGCTGTTGATCACACCTGTTGATATTGTCAGAAAAATCATTGATTTCAAGAGTTTTCCCCACATTTCAGGAAACTTTCGAAAATGTGTACCTGGCAAAAAATGTTTTGTTTTTTTTTAAGGGGAAGAAGGACATTTAAGCAAAACATATTGATTAAAAAATCGTTTATATTCATAATTTAGCAAATTCCTTCCTTTATTCTGAGGTGACATGCAATGTACCCACAATTAGAGATATTGATCATAAAAGTTCAAAAGAATACATGTATTATACCGCTGTATAAAATGCAGAGTAAAATTTCCTATAATTTAAGAAATGAATGTAATATTTTTCCTTTGATTGATGTATGAAAGAAATATTTGGATGGAAAACTTTATCAATGCGCCTAGAGCATTAAAGAAAAAGTTTTCCGTCCAAATTTTCTTTCATGCATAGATCAAAAGAAAAAATAATACATTCATTTCTTATCATTTAATTATGATATTAAATAGATAAAATGAAACTTTCTTTCCCTTTTCTTTTTAATTTATAAAAACAATACGCACGAATACATCACAACAACATTAACGTTGCTGAAATTCAAAATGGCTCAAACGAAGAAACGATTTCAAATATTGTCGTGTCATTAACAACATTCTCCGTTATCATTTACAGTTCGTTAACACAAAAAAAACTTAATTACCTTTAGTGTTATCCTAATTGGTATATTTTCCCCGGTAAGTTATCTAAGTTCGTAAATGGAAAGGGAAGCAACTCAAATATCCCAACAGTTCTAACATTAGATCAGAGAAATTTTCGATTTAATTTGCACAATTTTTTATCGGAATTTCTAACCGAACATATAAATACGTATCACAACCTGTCAGTGCTTCAAATCCTGAAAGAGTCTGCTGCCGACTGTTTAAGATTTATAAAAGAATTCCGTCCTCATTCATGCAGTGTCGTTTTTCCGGATCATTCGTTTCCCAAGATTTACCCGATTAACGTTTTTTCTCCGTTGTTCATACCAGTTATCTCAAAGTCAAACATTTGACAAAAGTATGTCGATTTCTTTCCTTCTTTTTCCCCAAAAGTGCATTGTTGTTATGCAGACGATTTTATTTGTTTAGCAAAGGAGGGTAATTCAAAAAGAAACGAAAGTAGAAAATAAGTCAGGAACGTAACGGACAGGTTTTGAAATTCAGGAAAATATCTATTAAAGTAAACGTATTTAATTATACCTTCAAAAAGGTACCTGGAAGCGGGAAATATATATGTACAGACAGCCAAAGTAGTTCCGACTGCTTCGTGCAAACGAACTCTAAATTTTATTGGATTTTTTTTAACAAATCAGACTCAGTTATTTCATAGAAATTGAATGATACATATAACAATGTCATGCCATCGAGAAGTCGATTTTCAAATACTTTATGTATTTTGATTGATGATAAATAGATGCACGTCAAAAGATTTGCATGGAAAAAAGATATTTTAAGTTTCCTCTTATTGCCATGTGGATTACATAATTATAATTCGAACTTTGTGTTACTTAACAACTGAAGATAAATGCCAGTTATTCTCATTACCGACTATATTTTTAAAAATGTTTTCAAACAACTGGCAAAACAATGAAAAATGACAAAATTAAAAAAAACAACCACCAAGAAAACCATTTATTAATTATTATCTATTAATTCCGCGGAATCACAATTTCTCTTAAATCTGCAAGTAGAAAATTGCGCGGAATTTTTTAGACTGTCACTTTATTCCTCGCATCTATAATCAGTACGATTGGACAAATTTCCGCGGAAAATGTGTGACTGCTTATATAGCATAAATTAATACCAAGCGGAAAAAATTACTTTTACAGTATTTTATTAGCTTTAGTAAGGTCTTAAGATTGACCATATATCTCAACTTCACAAACACTAAGGAAATCAGTTGGTCCGTCTTTTGATAAAATAGAAATAATAACACCACTCCCTCTCGTCTCCATTTCACACAGAAACAGGATACGGTCTCCATTGGCGGCTGGTCCCTGGTAAAAACCACACGAAACATTACGTCCATTGTCTATGACATCTACTCGAACCTCATGTAGTCGTTCCCCTGTAAAAAAGTATAATTTTAAGTAAACACAATTATTGAATAAAATTTTGCATTCTTTTAAATATCTTTTAGAAACAAATTTGAAAACTGCTCACCCGTAAAATAAAACTTAAATTAAAAGATGAATCTTAGACAAACACGCTTATAATTTATTTATTTCTTACAATGAGTGAAATGGACATGAGCAACATGGAGATCTTCCATGGTTAATTTTCTTTAAAATGGAAACCTTGCATTTCACTTACACGTTATAATCATAAATATTTTTGTACTTCAACATTAAAGTATTTCTTGCCACAGCAGTCTTGTCGATTGTAAATCAAAACTCTTTCCATGGTGCTTGTTTTGCTAAGACTGACTTTCAGCCATGGATTTGTCTGATTTTTCGTGCAAGCTAAGTTCACATCATTGTCTCGGCCTGTTACACATTCTGCTATTCCACACTCTACTGCATATGAAGCATGAAAGATGGCGTATTCAATTGCACCGTACTCTGAACTTAGCTGTCATTGCCAGTTTTTGTTAAATTAAAAACAGTAACATTAGTTAAAGAAATAATATACATACATATTCAGTTATTCAAAGAATACGTCTTAAGTATCTGCTTAATAATCATTTTGAACAAAGATGAATTTTCCATAAAATATGAAGGGAAAAATTATCATACATACACAATCTGTGTTTTAAGTGATATCAGATACATATAGATTATGCCCATGGAAGCTTGAACAAGTTTTAAACAATGTTGAAAGCAAACTCAAGCAAATATTTTATCCTTGAAAATGTCACCAGAATGAAATTATGCTCTCCTTTTATTTTTGAGCGTGTACATTTACTAGTTTGTTTTAGAAAAGTCCGTTTAGCACATTGTTGCATGTTTGATTAAAATATCATCTTATATTGATAAGCATACATCCCCCCAATACGTTTACCTAAAAAGTATCTAATGAATTATTCACTTTGGTCCTAGAAGAGACTGTCCAAAAAAAAATTACAATGTCGGAATTTATTAACAAAGTACTATTTAAATACAGTGTTGCGTCTTAGAGGGTATCTGAATACAAATACCCGTATAGAACATTTTCCACCCCATGTACTTTGCGCTCAAAAGTGTATAAAATATAATTGCAAATGCAAATGAGTTCAATGGACTTTTGTGGGTTTATTAAAACCCAATTGATGAAAATATATTTATATTAGTGCATTCATCTGTGAGAATCTATTTTTTTCCAATCAGGTCTGTACATGTGTACATAAATACATGTATGTAACTAATGTTGCTGCTCTACATGCATTTGATTTGGGTTGTTGTACCCTATATATACTTTGATATTATATGATAAGTGTAAAGCCTTTAGTATATACTTGACATTTAGTTAATTTAGCAACATGTACAATTTGTTTTTATATTTATTCCTTGCATACATGTTAACACATAAAGACTTTCCTTATCACTAAATATAGATCGTGATTTGATTAACGTTTAATTTGTTGAGTTGCCTCATATGGATAAATGTTTTACACATTAATCATTATACAATTAATTACGCGGCCGAGGTCAGGGCAGGTCATCGAGTGGGCCAGGTCGAGGGTCCTTATTTCACCATGTTGAACTCACAAGGGGTAATTAATTGTTTTATTATACCGATACATATTGAAAAGTATGAATTTCTAAGCGTTATCAATTCTTTCTTTGATCGGGATCGGGATTCGCTGCAGTTGCCAAGTTGTTTACATTGACGTCTGCAAGTCGTGTAAGTTTCTGCATCATGATTTACTGATTAAAACAATATTTAGTTGATAGCGACATCAGGCGCATATGCAGGAATTGAAGTTAGAGGGGGCGCCAAAAATAGGCAAGGGGTCTGGGGGCCGCCTTGAGGCCCCCAGTGGGTCCAGGGGAAAGCCCTGATGGGGGCCCAGGGGGCGAAGCCCCCGGAAGCTCCTGGGTTTTAGAGATTTTAAAGGGTAGAAATGAGGTGTACCAAGTAGACATATTTACATTTTGTAGACGAAACTGTGTTTTACGCTAACTTTGACAATTTTAGAGGGGTGGGGGCTGGTGAGCCACCCCCCCCCCCCTTAAATCCGCCACTGGACATACATTGTTATAGCTAACGATTACTTTTCCTCTATACAGTCAAAATCTAACACAGAATTCAACTCTTTAAAGAGCCGCCTTTACATTCTATTGAACTGAATATTGTAACGATATATTGAAACGATATATTCATAATATTGTGACGATAAAATTTTACCGTATTATGTATGGTAATGCAAAACAGACCAAGCACAATTTTAAAAACATGGTTTTTTCCCGAATAATTATTATTTTATGCATTAACTTTACTCAAAAACGAATTTTGATTAAGCAGTCATTTTTAGCAGTCATTAAAAATAATGGCAGGGTCATTATATCCCACGTGTAATGATTCCTAGGTCAGTATTGCTGTAAACACTACCATTTGGAGTCATTGTTGTGTCTTAAAGTTTTCTTACCAGCCAATCAAATTCGAGTATTACATGTATCAATAGAGGTATAATAAAATTTAATAAGGACCTGGCTGTTATTTATAAATATTCATAATTTTGGTGATATTTTTCAGAACAAGTTTAATTTTTGATCTTCTAATAAAATATGAATAACAATGCGATAATATGCCCTTCATATGACCGAAATGAAGTTTAATAGCTCCTGAGGCCATAAACACCTGGCAGTGCATTTTCTCCGATGATTCAAAACGTTAACCTTGTTCAACTTTTCTTAATTCTGTCTTAAGGTCTGATGACATGTTGCTCTGATATCTATGTCTCTTTGTGATGTACAACAAATTAATTTTGATTATCATTATCTTGAAAACTCTAAACTGTTAAATTCCACAATGTCAACCTTAGATAAGGACGAAATCAGAAAATGACAAATAAATACATTTGCTAAAGAACTTGTTCCATCGCCATGGTCTTTTCAACAAGCACATGTACTCGTATATAATTATAGTAGCATCTCTTAAAAGTTTTAATCCAGAACACATTAACAGATAAAACCAAATAAAAGGACATTATTCCGAACTGATAATATTTTTAATTTTGTTTTTCCCTCTCATATAATGCTTTGAATAAAACTTACCTTTTGACAATATATGAGGTAGCCAAACATTATTTCTTTTATTTTGTATATAACTTATTCTTTCAAGTATTATATATAAAGTAGAACAGTTACTTTATAAATAAGAACAATTCTATCAACTTATATCATATCTTAAAAAAAGGTGTAGCTGCTCTAAAACGTAAAAAAATGGATCAGGAAACTAACTGAAATAAAAAAAAGAAATTAGAGCAGTATAGCATACATGGTCACTTCAAGCAAGCCTTAAAGCAGAAAATAAACGGAGAGTATTTTTGTAGTATTTTTTATCTCTTCATCTTTACTTCACTATTAATAAGTAACTTGATAACAGATACCAGGCCCTTTGTCCAGGTTTGAAAAAAAATACCTATCATCTAGGGGAAAATATATGTAACTTGAAGCTGAATTTGGTAATGTACCAGTATATACATTGTTAGGGTTTGAACCTGACTGCGGACAACCATTTATAATGATATCTTACTTGAGAACCACAAGTGATATAATCATACATGTATGAGGACAACTAATTGAATGTTTAATCAAATCAAAAAAGTACAGAAGGCAATATTTTTTATTCCCTGTACAAAGTTTTAGAAGAGATCCATCTCAATCTTGTAATCTGTTTGCATTTGTATCATTCTTATAATCTTTTCATCAATTTAATACTGTATAAAAGGTTCTTGACCCTTTAATGTTTATAAAAAGGTATATAACCATCATCAAAATTGACAAAGACATGAAAAATGTTATTCCAAAAACCAGTAAGTTTCTTTTCTTATTTGTGTTCCAATAATGGATATTAGTGCTATTTTGACACCCATGTCGATTTTCTTCTACGACGTCGACAACAGAAAATAAATGGAGAATTAAAAGTATATAAAAATCGTATAGTTTTAATACGTTAATTATTATACATATATATTGTACTCAAATTATCATGTCCAAGTGATATGTATTATAAAAACGCTTTTTCTTATTGAAATATTTTAAAATCAAAATACAGAAATACAGAAGTTGTGTATCTTATCTAGTATCTACAGTATATCTTCATAATATATTGCCGTATGCAGACTTCCCTTCTAATACAAAATTGTTTTTTTAAACAAGTAAAATCCAGCCCACTTAAGATGAATAACTTTATCGCAGTCAATCAATAATCAATATCTATATTACAAATATTCTTAGCTATATACTTGTAGTTGAAGACAAGATTGTATTCGTTGATATCTTGGTTGCTAATTGGGAGGCTGGTTCAAATTTTGGCGATCCAACTGCATGAAAGACAATTCAGAAAGACAATTCTTTGAGTTTGGAAAAAAATACAGAAGGTTTTGCCAATAGAATTTCATAGTGTCAATGCTATGAAATACCGTTAAAAATATTTTTTTTTTCTGCTCTTATTCTTCAGATGATCAAGTTTTACCTTCACATCCCGTTGAAGAATTGCAAAATTTTTCTTCACAAGTGCAGAATTCCTGACATAAATATCCATATGAAGGATAGCGACATGGAAGCTCACAATAGGAACCAGTGAATCCAAGGTCGCAATCTAAAGGTAGGGAAGTCAAGATAATTTTTGAATGCCTTTTTTTTCAAAAATACTTACAAAAGTATGTTGATTTTTTCATTAAACAATATAAGAAATTATTATAAAGTCTATTTATAGTCCTTATATAATCTATACCAGCGCAAACAATTCAAGACACTACATATTCACTGCATTTGAGGCCGTATTCACCAAAGGGTCAGTGCATTTGCAGCGGAATTGTGACGTCATAATCAATCGTTGCAATGGCAGCAGTAAGCTATAGTATCTTAGCAGAGATAATGTTCGACAGACCTATTGTAGGATTATTTTTCAACATTTGGACGTCTTACACATTGGGAAACTCGGAAAGGAAAACATGGACTTTACAAACTGTAATCTGGACATGTTTTTTTTTTCAACGGCAGAAAATCGCAAATGAATATGGTGTCGTCATGCAGGATTCAATGTATAAAATCAATTATGGACTCTTTTGGTATTGGAATACGGTTTGCTATTTACGAGAAAAAATATCAATATTGACCTCCATTTCGCCTCGGTCAATATTGATATTTTTTTGGTGAATTGCAAACCATATTCAACACAAAAAGAGTCCATATTTTATAATATTATTAATCAATATAAGAATATATATACCCTCAGATAACATTCTACAGCCATGTTCAGGATTGCAATCACTTTGAGAACAATTGCAAATTTGTCGACATTTTTTCCCAAATTTTGGATAAGAGCATCTCGAAGTACAATTTCCTCCAAAATATCCACTCATACACGCTAAAATAATTTGTGTTATTTCTTTAGACGTGATATTTGTTCCACAATAATAATGACTTTTTAATCAAAAGGAATATTCAGTCAATATTTTGATCCACATTTAAAAAAAGATACATAAACTATCAACTGAGTTTAAAATAAGAAAGACAAATTATTATTATAGTTATATTACTTGAAGATGAAAAGACTAAATGAATAATATTAAAAAAAGTGCTGAATAAAGAAATTCAGGACTTAAAGATAAAGTCAGTGATGAACGCATACGTATACAGCTATCACGTCCATGATCCCATATAAAACCAGAGCAACATTCACTAAAAAATAAAACAAAATCATCAGAACATCTGTTTAATATTCAAGTTATTCAAATTGGTTTTTATAACATTCTTTTAAATTTACAATTATCAAACATAAAATCACAAAAAAAATTAAAATATACAAGTTTTCTTATTTTAATCAATAAATCAATACATGTCCAGTCATACAGATACTGCTTGAATTTCAATAAGTCGTTTAATGTACTTTTTTTTAGATATGCATTTCCAGTAAACCTATTTTTTCAAATAATAAAATCTATAATTTGAACAATTAATATTTATATGCACAAGTATAATGATTAAAACAATAATTTACATTTTAGTTTCATTCAAATGAATATAACTGTAGGAAAAGGAAAACTTATTATACATACAGACATATGGTTACATTTACCTTTCGAATGAAGTTATTTTAGATTTACTCTAGCTTTAAAATGCTTGACGCCTTCTTAAAGGAGACGAGATATATTTTCAAAATACTTCTTTTTTCAAATATTGCAATTTAGATACTTACTTTCCACACCACGTTGCTCTGGTATAGATGAACAAAGATACTATTGTCAAAAACACCTGAATATTTCCACAAAAAATATTTAATATCTTTGTAGACATTGTTTCACTGTTCGCAATCCATGTACATGTATATTTAATACAATGATAATCAGTATGGTTAATTCAGATGATCTCCACTCCGCACTTTTCTTCAAGGAAGGTGCAGATAAGTGCATAAAAATCAAAATCCATTTTTCAAGAGTGAGCGGATTTTGCCCAAATCTAAAGAGTGAGTTAGTACTCAAAATATAGAACGATCAGGACGTAAAAAATCAAATATCCGCTTTAACAACACTTAGAAGTAATTGAAAGGATGCTGTTGATCACACCTGTTGATATTGTCAGAAAACGCCTTGGTTTAAAATTTTCCCCCTTTTCATGAAGCTTCAGAAACTGTGAAACTGTGTACACGACAAAAAAAAATGTTTATTTTTATTTAGGGGAAGAAGGACATTTAGGCAAATGTATAGCATTTTAAAAAATATTTATATTCATAATTTACAAAATCCTTCCTTTATTCTGAGTGGTCATACCTAATTTTAGAGATTTTAATCATAAAAGATACATATAGATAATATGCCGCAGTATTTAATGCAGAGTAAAATTTCCTATAATAACGACGTCATGCCACAGAGGAGTCGATTTTCAAATACTTTATGTATTTTGATTTACAATCAATAAATGCACATCAAACGATTTGCTTGGAAAAAAGATATTTTAAGTTGCCTTTTATTGACATGTGCATTACACATAATTCGAACTTTGTGTTAATAGTCACGGTCAATGCCAGTAATTCTCATTACCAGCTGTATTTTCAACAATGTTTTTGAAGAATTGGCAAAGAAAAAAATAGCAAAAATAAAACAAACAACCACCAATTTCTTAATAAAAAATTGTCAGGAAAAAATATCAAAAGCACTTGAAAGCTATGATATCATTTAATGGCACTTTCATCAACAACGGCATCATTATGTCAGAAATTATCAAGTTCTTCAGTAAATGTTTGGATTTTCAACACATTTTTGGTACAGTAGTGACATTCAACGTTATGCCATTAGCACTATTTATAAAAGCACATATCCTTCATTGTTGAATAACTTTTCTAGAAAGGATTTATGATATATACAATGACATTTAAAATCACTCAACCTAAATAATAGCGAAACCCCTTTTAAATACAGCTGTACGCTTCAATACTGAATGTAAGCAAATTCATCAAAAAGTATTGTATACAGTTACATAAAAAGACGTTTAAAGACATATTTTATCATCTTAAGTAAGGTCAGTGAATAATGATATTTTCCTAAGATTGACCATATATCTCTACTTCACAAACTTGAAGGAAGTCGGGTTGTCCATCTTTTGATAAAATAGAAATAATAACTTCACTCCCTCTCGTCTCCTTTTCACACAGAAACAGGATACGGTCTCCATTGGCGGCTGGTACGGGATAGAAACCACACGAAACATTATGTCCATTTTCGGTGACATCTACGCGTACATCATATAGTCTTTCTCCTGTAAAAAGAATGATAAAACAAACAGAATTTTAGAAGAGAAAGCATAAAATTTTGCACAAAAATAAAAAGGATCATGCATATGCATATTAAAGTTTTTTTCTCGTGTCATTCATACATAGCTTTGGTCTAAAAAGATTTTGAGTTTTTTTATGCATTCATCCAGCAATTTGCACATTTTGGCTACAATTCTCACATGATAGTAATAGCTTCAAGATAAAATATATAACTTCTCACGCCGACTATCTGAAATACATTGTCGTCAGTATTTAACTATTTCTTACCACAGCAGTCTTGCCTATTGTAAATCAAAACTCTATCCACAGTGCTAGTGTTGTTTCGATTGACTTTCAACCAGGGATTGGTCTGATTTTCAGTGCAAGCTAAGTTCCGATCAACTCCTGTCAAGCATTCTGTTATTCCATCTACTGCATATGATGCATTAAATATTCTACCATACACTGAACTTAAACTTGCCGTCATAGCCACTTTTTCTTAAATGAAAATCAGTGACATTAGTTAAAGAAATTAGAAACATGCATTGTCAGTAACTCAACTAACACTTCATAAGTATACATGTATCTGTTTAAAAATCAATTTGAACAAAGATGATTTTGAATGAATTTTCCATAAAATATGAACTCAGCTAAGTTGACCGATATGTAAAATTTGATTTTAGCACCGTTTTCATGTGTAATTCCCTTTTAATAAGTTGAAACAAAGTAACTGAAAACATGTAGAAAATGTAATATAACTATTTATAATGGATAGGGCTGGGCCGCACAGAGTTCCAGTTCTATCATATGTATCAGCTGTTTGTCACTTGACTAGTATAAAAATAGAATTGTTAAGCTGAATGCAGGAAATGAGGATAGTGCAAGGGCATAAATTTGTTTTTTTAATTTAAAAAAACAGACACATTAAAAGATGTTTACTTTGTTTACCCAAAAACGCTGGAAGCTAGTATGTGATGTTTGGGAAGTACTGACATTTATGCCCTACGATAGCTAAAAAATTCCCTTCGTTTAAATTCTGTTAAAAAGATAAAATATTTATACATACTGTTAACTGCAGACCAGGATCCGCTCCCAGCACTTTTCAAAATATGCACTTTGTAAGCAATAGATATTCCATATTTCAGCAAAAACAAAATAGTCTATGCCCTTGCATCTTTGATGTAAATCACAAATACTCTTATCATTCTAGCGATATTCTCTTCATTCCTTGTCCCTGTGCATATACATTATATTTGATAAATTATCGATTTTTTTTTTTAGTTTTTATGATCAGGTAAAAAATATTGCGATGATTTCATATTCATTCAAGCATTTTTGTATTAAACCAGTGAATCTAGTCCTCTGGGTTATTTGTTCTGCATCATTTTATGGCTTGTGACGTCAGTTTTGATGAGCTATGTCCTCTACTGCTCGACTCTATTGATATCAAGTATTGTAATTTTATAAAATTTTACACATAATTAATAAAATAAATGAATTCAAGTTGTTATTTGCTAACAATCATGTTGTAAATTTGATGTTTGTGGCTCTTCAAATTTTTCATGAGGTTTCAATTAAACTTCTTATACGGTCCACCTCGAATTTTAACCTTGATCTTTCTTAACATAGCTTAGAATGTAAAAACTATGATACATACATAATCTGTGTATTTTAAGTGATTTTAGATAAATTGTGCCTTTGTATATATGTGCACGTGAATTCTTGAACAAGCTTCAGACAATGTTGGAAGTAAACTCAAGTAAATATAGTATCATTTTTACCCTTGAAAATGTCACCAGAATAAAACTAGATGCTGTCATGAGACAGTAATACCCGCACTATGGTGTTTGCCTCTAAATATACACTCATTCATATTGGACTTTCCAAGGAAGAAGTCAAAATAATTCTATAATTATCACCGTACATGTATTCGTCAAATTGAACATAAAATTTTCAGATGACCATATCAACTCTGAGCCTCACATATGTATTTTAAAATACTTAATTCATAACCAGTCTGAAATAACAGAATTTAATTAATGATTGAAGTAAATTACTTAATTAGATTCAAATAAATAATTTTCCCATAATTTGGAACTTTTTAAATTTACTTTCTCAACGACATAAAATATTATTTTAGTACAAAGCGTTTTTGATGAATTTATCAAAATGTGCAAACTGATTTTAGTATTTGGTCGGGAAAAAAACCCATTGAAAATACAACCCGATTAATTTGTAAATGCCTACCCCCCCCCCCCCCCCCACACACACACACACACACTCTCTCTCTCACCCTCACATTTTTTAAAAAACATAGTTTAGTTTATTATGATAGTTTGAAATTTGTTCTTGTACTAAACAGTTTTATTTTCTACATTCACATTGGGTTTGCGTCACCCATTATCATATTTATAGATATCACCTCTCGGCACACCTCGGCCAATTCATACTGGCAACGGAATCAGCAAAGGTTTGTCGAATGAGATTATTTAGCACATGTATGCTGATGATGCAGTGTGGTCAGTTAAAATCATTTGTGTTTTAATTGGATTATATGGATTATATTTCATGAATTCGTTGTCACGACCTATGACATTCGGTAAGTACAAGATTTAGTATAGATTGCATAAAAATAAATAAATGCAAATGGTTAGGTTGAAGTTCAAAAAGGGTCAACATGGTCAAAGATCATCGCATGCCACAGTCGACAAATTTCACATTGTCAAGTTATCTCCCGTTGCGGACATTCAGTATATAACAGACGCAGATCCAGAATTTTTTTTTTCAGAAAGGGGGGGGGGGGTGTCACACCTCAGTCAAAAAAATCAGCCCAAGATTTCCTGAGATGGAAATAAAAAATAATAATAAAAACAATGATGGTGGAGTCCCTGTTTTCTAAGGGGGAGGATGTCCAAAGTCATTTTTATTCTCTACAGTACATATATAGTCTTATTTAAATAACTGTTAATTCCAGGGGGGGGGGTCTGATCTCCATAGCCACTGACTCCCTGTACCTGAAATGACAATTGATCTTATGACTCCATAATAGTAGAAAATTTTTTCATTTGACCATTTATACATATTTTGTTTCCTATGTTTATGTATTTTTGTCTGTCCACGGAAACTTTAACCTTGCCCATATTTTTTAAGTGGATTGGGCTATACACATGGCTTCAGTATTTCATAGGTAAATTTCTTTTGGCAAAACCTTTTAATGGGTACCACCAATTTTGACCTCTTGATCTCTTGACCTTGGAGTTTGACCCAATTTTACAAGAAAAATACCTTGAACTTGGGGTAAGTTTTGAACAGGTGGTGCTAGGACTTTCATGCTCTTACATGTGTAATCATTGTGAACTTTCAACAGGTATAATTATTTTTGACCTAGACTTTAGAGTTGAATCCAATTTAACTTTAACCTTAGCAATAACTTTTGAACAGGTGAGGAAGTTCTAGGGATTTCTCCCTTTTTTCACATGTGTATTCCTTGTGACAAGACTTTCCCTTTGATACCAACAATTTAGACCCTTTGACCTTGACCTTGGAGTTTGACTTACATTTGAGAAACTTCAACCTTTGCCAAAAGCTGTCATAACAGTTGCTGTCACAACAAACAAACAAATTACTAAAAAAAACACAGAATACATGTACATATTTTATATTCAACAGATATACATCTGATCATATCTCTAGTTCTCCCTTGAATGAGACATGGTGATATAAATTTTAAAAAATAATTATAAGAGTTGAAAAGGTTGTGCATATTGAAATATACTAAGCTCTGCGGATGAATTAGATATACCAGTTTAGCTTTATTTTGCTACCCAAAGCACCTTGATTAACTATTTATAAGCATACTGTTTTCTGAAATGTACTGATTTCTGTTGTCCATCTGTTTATCTGCAAACTTTTCACATTAACTTCTTAAGAACCACTGGGCTAATTTCAACCAATTTACATTTAAATATGCAGGGTACTTTTTAAGCGCCCGGATCGATAGATCCCGGGCGTATATTGTTTTTGTCCTGTCTGTCTGTTTGTCTGTTTATCTGTTTGTCTGTTTGTCAACTTTAACCTTGGCCATAACTTTTGAACAATAAGGGATAGAGACTTCATATTTGGTAAGCATACTCCACTAATAAAGTCCTTTCAAATGACTTCAAGGTCAATGACCTTGTGACCTTGACTAAGACTTATATGCTAAAAATAGCTTTTTCCACTGTTTGTCATAACTTTTGAACCATAGGAGATAGGGACTTCATATTTGGTATGCATACTCCACTAATAGAGTCCTTTCAAATGACATCAAGGTCAATGATCTTGTGACCTTGACTGTGACCTATATGCTAAAAATAGCTTTTTACACTTTTTGCCATAACTTTTGAACCATCAGAGATAAGGACTTCATATTTGGTATGCATACTCCACCAATTAAGTTCTTTCAAATGACACCATGGTCAATGACTTTGTGACCTTGACTGTGACCTATATTCTAAAAATAGCTTTTTACACTTTTTGCCATAACTTTTGAACCATCAGAGATAAGGACTTCATATTTGGTATGCATACTCCACCGATTAAGTTCTTTCAAATGACACCATGGTCAATGACTTTGTGACCTTGACTGTGACCTATATTCTAAAAATAGCTTTTTCCACTGTTTGTCATAACTTTTGAACCAAAGGAGATAGGGACTTTATATTTGGTATGCATACTCCACCGATAAAGTCCTTTCCAATGACGGCAAGGTCAATGATCTTGTGACCTTGACTGTGACGGATATGCTAAAAATAGCTCTTTACACTTTTTGCCACAACTTTTGAACCATAGGAGATAGGGACTTCATATTTAGTACGCATACTCCACTGATTAAGTTCTTTCGAATGACACCATGGTCAATGACCTTGTGACCTTGACTGTGATCAGTATGCTAAAAGAAGATTTTTTTAACTTTGTTGCCGCCGGGCGCGTAGTGTTTCACAAACACATCTTGTTCCAACATAAATCTTCTTCTCAAAAACAGCAAAGACATTTATTGTCCCCATTTTTGCTAAAGGTAGGGTACATTAAATCTCATTTGTTTGTCAATCTGCCCATCTGTCACAATAAATTTAACCTTGGTCATCATGGTCGTATATTTTGAATGAGAAGAGATAGGACTTTTATATTAAACATGTGTATTAGTATTAAATGGGACAATACCATTCTACATACACTATGATTTTCATTACCCATGATCTTGAAGTTTGACCTAATTTCCTTAAAAAAATTAATTGCTTTGAATTGATCATTTTGAAAGATAAATGAAAGGGCATTCATATTACCTGTGATAAGACCTTCCAAAATGTATCATGACTTTTTGACTCTGTGACCTTGACCTTGAAGTTTAACTTAGTTTTCATTAATGTTGTATTTCCTTTTCATTGAGAAGAGATTTGACTTTCACATTTCAAGTGAACATTACCCATAACAAGAGGCTCCCAACATGCTATGATTTTTTACCCCTTGACCTTGATGTTTTAACAAAATTTCAAAAGAGTGAACTCTCCCAAAAGATGATAAGACCACTGTTTAAAACAAAAAAAGGAGTGCTGAATAAAATGTAAGAGGAGTTCAGGGAAGATGGGGCTTTTTCCATAAAAAAACATCATTTTTCGACCCTTATTTGACCCCCCGGGGCAAAATCAAAACTCCGAAACCTAACTGCACATCTGCAGGACCCCACCAACCATCTCCCAAAAGCTGGTTAGGCTACTGAGTAAAATGTAGAAGGAGTTCAGGGAAGACGGGGCTTTTTGGACAAAAAACGTCATTTTTCGACCCCCATTTGACCCCCCTGGGCAAAATCGAAATTCCAAAACCTTACTGCACATCTACATGACCCCACCAACCATCTCCCAAAAGATGATTAGGCTACTGAGTAAAATGTAAGAGGAGTTCAGGGAAGACAGAACTTTTTGCTTAAAAAACGTCATTTTTCGACCCCCATTTGACCCCCTGGGGCAAAATCAAAATTCCGAAAGCTTACTGCACATCTACATGACCCCACCAACCATCTCCCAAAAGCTGGTTAGGCTACTGAGTAAAATGTAGAAGGAGTTCAGGGAAGACGGGGCTTTTTGGACAAAAAACGTCATTTTTCGACCCCCATTTGACCCCCCGGGGCAAAATCGAAATTCCAAAACCTTACTGCACATCTACATGACCCCACCAACCATCTCTCAAAAGATGATTAGGCTACTGAGTAAAATGTAAGAAGAGTTCAGGAAAGACGGAGCTTTTTGGTTAAAAAACGTCATTTTTCGACCCCCATTTGACCCCCTGGGGCAAAATCAAAATTCCGAAAGCTTACTGCACATCTACATGACCCCACCAACCATCTCCCAAAAGCTGGTTAGGCTACTGAGTAAAATGTAGAAGGAGTTCAGGGAAGACGGGGCTTTTTGGACAAAAAAACGTCATTTTTCAACCCCCATTTGACCCCCCGGGGCAAAATCGAAATTCCAAAACCTTACTGCACATCTATATGACCCCACCAACCATCTCCCAAAAGCTGGTTAGGCTACTGAGTAAAATGTAAGAGGAGTTCAGGGAAGACGGAGCTTTTTGCTTAAAAAACGTCATTTTTCGACCCCCATTTGACCCCCTGGGGCAAAATCAAAATTCCAAAAGCTTACTGCACATCTACATGACCCCACCAACCATCTCCCAAAAGCTGGTTAGGCTACTGAGTAAAATGTAGAAAGAGTTCAGGGAAGACGGGGCTTTTTGGACAAAAAACGTCATTTTTCGACCCCCATTTGACCCCCTGGGGCAAAATCAAAATTCCGAAAGCTTACTGCACATCTACATGACCCCACCAACCATCTCCCAAAAGCTGGTTAGGCTACTGAGTAAAATGTAAGAGGAGTTCAGGGAAGACGGAGCTTTTTGCTTAAAAAACGTCATTTTTCGACCCCCATTTGACCCCCTGGGGCAAAATCAAAATTCCGAAAGCTTACTGCACATCTACATGACCCCACCAACCATCTCCCAAAAGCTTGTTAGGCTACTGAGTAAAATGTAGAAGGAGTTCAGGGAAGACGGGGCTTTTTGGACAAAAAACGTCATTTTTCGACCCCCATTTGACCCCCCGGGGCAAAATCGAAATTCCAAACCTTACTGCACATCTACATGACCCCACAAACCATCTCCCAAAAGATGATTAAGCTACTGTGTAAAATGTAGGAGGAGTTCAGGGAAGAAAAGTGTGACAAACGGACGGACGGACGGACAGACGGACATGAGTAACAACAATATACCCGAACTTTCTTTAGAAAGTGCGGGTATAATTATGTTCTCTTTTATTTGTGCGCAAGTGCATTCATTGGTTTGTTTTAGAAACGTTCGTTTTGCACATTTGTGTATTGTTCAACTGAAAGATAATCTTTTATTGATGAACATACAAACCCAAATAGGTTTACCAGAAAAATTATACAAATGCTGAATGACATTTTTCAAACTAATTGTTTGTTATTATTTATACATTGAATTGACGATGGATTTTCCCGTTATTTCCCGATCATGACAAGGAGCACACGGCGGGTGTGACCGGTCAGCAGGGGATACTCACTCCTCCATGGCACCTGTTCCCACCTCTGATGTCAAAATACGTCCGGCGACGTCACTTCCGGCCAAACCGGAAGTAGTCGGAAAACGCGTATTTTTTCCCTTCTTGACAAGTTTTTGGGTAACATCTGTCACTGGAAGCATAAAAATAAATTTTGCGTCCATCGTCATCACTTCCGGTCAAACCGGAAGTAGCAAAAAGGCTTATTTTTGCATTAATAAACATAGATTTAGAGGATTTAAACTATTTTCAGATGCTTTTACAATTTTTGTAATAAATGAAAGTTACTTCCGGTCAAACAGGACGGGAGACCTACTGTTTCTACGCAACGAGCTTTGTTTTAGTTATTATTATTATTATTATTTTGTAAATAAATTTGTTAAACATATTTGAACTTGTGTGATTCTTGGAGTTAGCCAGCTTGACCACCATTGGAACACCATTAAGTTGCAGCAGTTGTTTTACTGGGCACTTCACCGCTAGGTGGCAGCTTTTATCAAAACAGTGCATTCTAAACAGAATTGAGAAAAGATGTTTGATCTTTAAATTTCACCTCCCTGCCTAATCAGCAATGGTTAGTTGGAGTATTGTGTTCATGTATATGTTTTATTTTGTACTTTGAGTAGTTGAGTCATTTTTTGTGTTTTGTTTTTATTACTTTTACTGTGGTATGTTTTGATAAGTTGAGCATGTTTATGTTTTATTTTATACTTTGAGTAGTCTAGTCATTTTCTTTTATCAATTTCAACTAATGTAATTTTATTATTTTTATTGTAGTATGTTATGATAAGTTGTGCATGTTTATGTTTTAATTTATACTTTGAGTAGTCTAGTCATTTTTATCAATTTTCACTAGTGTGATTTTATTATTGTTATTGTGTATGTTTGATAAGTTGAGCATGTTCATGTTTTAGTTTATACTTTGAGTTGTCTAGTCAATTTTATTATTACTTTTTTAAATCAATCTTAACAAATGTGATTTTATTATTCATAGTGTAGTATTTTTGATAGATTGGGCATTTCTCCATAACATTTTTGTAAGTGTAGTGTTTGATGTTATAATGCTTTTGGTTTTTGTCGTGCCATGCAGAAGTTGATACCTCACCTTTTATTTTTAGGGACACAATTTTATCTATAATTCTACCACGATTATTGTAAACATCAAAGGAAACCGCCGGACATTATTCTCCAATAAATCACGAACGTCATCAAAAAATTATCAGATCAGAAACACGTATCAAATCTTAACAATTCAAATGCATGTTTGGCTGTAGAATGAAATACTTGTTTAGACCGCATCGATGTGTCGTCTTTTGCAGTATAAACACTGTAAATTGCACCAAGTTGCTGATGAATGTCGGTTTTTATAGCTAAGCGGGGCTATTCCCCAGACCTCCCTACACATTAAACAACGTGATTTTAGCAGTAAAACAGGAACATAATTTTGTTATTGTATATTCATTTTAACTGATCAATACATATTTGTAATTTAAAAAGGCTATTTTTAATGTAACGAAAGCTTAAATCGTCTGCATTCTATACACAGGTAAGCAAATAAATTTTACCTCTGGTGTTAAATGAAACAGCGTAATCGAGACATGGTGACCTAATTCGTTTCTCTATAGAGGAAACGATTATCTTTAATTTAGCGTTTGTACCATACATGATAGAATAGAAATAAAGTCCTTGTTGTCGTGAATGATGCAGAATAACCTCCTCGGTCTAGAAATGTTGTTTGAAATATAAAAGCCTCGGCTAGCGCCTCGGCTTTTATCTTTCAAACAACATTTCTCGACCTCGGAGGTTATTCTGCAACATTCACGAAAACGCGGACTTTATTTCTTAAGTAATTAGCATATGTTTTGTATTAATTTTTTATATTGTACATATGCTATGTATATGAAAAAGTTGATCGTCATTTTGATAATAAATGACCAATTTCGATTGTAATACATGTATGTGTTCGAGTTTAATTAATTGAAAATCAAACGGAGCAGAATCATTCTGAGAAAAAGAGTTGACAAAAATATTGTTATGGTTTGTATCTGATTTCGGACAATCATTTATAATAAAACCAAAAGTGAGAACCACAAGTGGTGTAATCATATTCATACATGTATGAGGACAACTAATTGAATATTCAATCAAATTAAAAAATACACACTCAACTCAATTTCCTGTACAAAGTTTCAGAAGAGATCCATCTCAATTTTGTAATCTGCTTGCATTTGTATCATTCTTATAATCTTTTCATCAATATAATAGCGTATAAAAGATTCTTGACCCTTTTATGTTTATAAAAAGGTATATAACCATCATCGAAATTGACAAAGACATTAAAAATGCTATTCCAAAGATCAGTAAGTTTCTTTTCTTTTGTATGTTCCAATCACGGATATTAGTATTATTTTGGCACCAATGTCGATTTCCATCTACGACGTCGACAACTGAAAATAAATGAGAATTAAAAGTATACGAAAATCATATTGTTTTGATACGTTTATTGTTATGCATGAACATGTATATATTGTACTCAAGTTATCATATCCCAGTGATATGTTCTATAAAAATGCTTTTTCTTATTGAAATATTTAAAATCAAACTACAGAAATTGTTTATCTTTTCTACAATACATCTTCAGAATATCCTGCAGTATGCAGACTTCCCTTCGAATGCAAAATTGTTTTTTTCTAAAACAAGTACAATCCAGCTATCTTCAGATAAATAACTTTATCGCAGTCAATCAGTATTCAATATTTATATTTACATTTATCCCGAGAACGAATAAAACAAATATAAAGAAATATTTTTACTTCCTGCAACTGAAAAATAAATGCATTTGTGTAAATATACCTGAATTAGATGACAACACTCTTAGTGTTGATTTCTCTGTTTGTGATGGAGATAGTTGTTCAATAGTTGAAGACACAGCTAAAGCAAAGATAATGTTGAGTAGGGTTTTTAAACAGAATTAATTGATTGAATGTTGTTTCATGTCTCGTTTTCAATCAAATGGATACATGAACGTCACCATATACCGATAAAAGGCTGCAAATTGAGATCTGTACTCGGTAATCAGGGCCAATAAGCATTAAGTGTACTTTATCATGTTGCCTCCTACTGAAACATGAGACCAAAGATCTCAACCAAAGGAGCCCAATATTAATTTCATAGTTATGTGTGCTTCAAAAAAGAAACAGTTACTACAATTTTGTAATCGAAGGTTTGTCGCAGCCGTGCACGAGATTAAAACAACGTGCAAGTACTCCGATCAGAGAGCGAGCAGTCAACTGACTTAGCTATAGTAGCATCATCTTTTTTTAATGAAAAATCTTATCAATAAAAAAATGAGGTACATGTATATAAACAAAATAAAGTATGTTATTCAAATTTGACATATTTCATAAATTATAACCGAGTTTATTCTACCCTGATGATGCATTTTACCTTTACATCCAGTGGAGAAATCACACAACTTCTGTTCACAGTTACAGGATTTCTGACATAAATGTCCATAGGAGGGATAGCGGCATAAAATGTTGCAGTAGTGCCCAACAAAACCAGTGTAACAATCTAGAAGAAATTGTAAAGAGAGAAAATGCTAGAATTCTCTTTTTGTTTCGACAAGAAGTTAATAAATAAATGGTAAACTCAATTCTATTCACAAGGTTGATGGCTGTAATGATATTTTAAAGCAACGAAATTATCATTGATATTATTTTTCGTAGACACAGACAGAACGAATACGAAACTATAACTGCGTATCCGTACGTGTCCAACAGTTAAAAAGAAGACGTTAATTTATTTGCAATGGAATATTTCGTCTGAAAGCTGATATTCTTAGCAAATTACTTGTAGTTGTTGATAATATTGTATTCGTTGATTTCTTGGTTGTTGATTTGGAGGGTGGTTCAAATGTTGGAGATCCAACTGCATGTAAGGAAATTCAGATAAGATACATGTATATTCTTTGAATTTGGATAATTAAAGAAATTTATTTTTAGCACATAAAATTGAATAATGCCAATGCTATGAAATGCAATTAAAAGGAATACGTTATTTTTTAGCTTTTCTCATTTAGTTCAGTTCAGATGATCAAGTTTTACCTTCACATCCAGTTGAAGGATTACAACATTTTTCTTCACAATTGCAGAACTCCTGACAAAAATATCCATATGCAGGATAGCGACATGGAATTTCACATGAGGGCCCAGTGTATCCAAGGTCGCAATCTAATAAGACGAAGTCAATATAAATTTTAATTGTTTTTTTTATTTCTTTAAAAAAGTATGTTGAATTTTTTTATGAAACAATATGAGAATATATATACCCTTAGATAACATTCTACAGCCATGTTTATAATTGCAATCACGTTGAGAACAGTTGCACATTTGCCGACAATCTTTTCCAAAATATGGATAAGAGCATCTAAAGGTACAATTTCTTCCATAATATCCGTTCTTACATGCTACAAAAATTTTTATCAACTTCACATGCTTATTAGGAACTTTAGAAAATGTATTTTTAAAGAGTAAGTTACAGTTAGGCATTCAAAATAAAGTTATTTTTATTGTTTCCTTTGACGTTTTCAACGGCAATGCATTTTTCATCGATAAGAATATTGTGTTACATGTAATAAACGATATTTGTAATACTTAAACCATCAATTGGATTTGAAATAGTACCTGTAAGGACGAATTTTTATTTAAGCGATATTACTTGAAGATGAAAAGACTAAATGAATATTCTAGATATTATTTATAAATGCTGAATGATGCAATTCTGGATTTTTGGATAAAGACAATGATGAAAACATACGTATACAGGTACCATGTCCATCATCTCAAATAAAACCAGAGCAACATTCACTAGAAATAATTAAAAAGGTTATCAGATCACCTGTTTAATTATTAATATTCAACGTATTCAAAGAGGTATGAAAAATATTCAGTTAAATTTACAAATATTTAACATAAAGTTAAAATAATAATTGAAAATATAAATGTTTCATTCCTTTATTTTCAAAGAAATTCATGTCAATTCATATATTTACTGCTAATTTCAATGCAATCTTTGAGTGTACTTTGCATTTTTCTTTTTAAAGATGTACTTCCACTTAACCTGAATGTAAACCTAATATCTAAACAGTATGTATTTCTATGCATAAATATAATGATTTAAACAATAAAAAAATATTCATGCAAGTTTTCTTTAGACGAAAGATTACCTATTTTACATGTATTTTACATGAATTCATTTAAGATTTTCTCTAGCATGACAATGCTCAACTCCTTCAAATATTGGAATTTAGATACTTACTTTCCACACCACATTGCCCTGGTGTGGCTTTGCAGATAAAATATTGTCAAAAACACGTAAATCTTTCCATACCAATTTTGTAATATGTTTGTAGACATTTTTTTTCATTTTCACGTTCACCTTCTAATTTATATAATTATAATCATTATGCTTAATTCAGATACATGTACTCTCATTCCCGCACTTCTCATCAAAGAAGGTGCAGATATATACAGAAAAATCAAAATCCATTTGTTCAAGAGTGAACAATTGTTGCTCAAATTTAAAGAGTGAGTAAGTGCTAAACATACAGAACGATCAGGGCGTAAAAGTTCAAATATCCAATTCAAATGACACTTAGAAGTAATTGAAAGGATGCTGTTGATCACACCTGTTGATATTGTCAGAAAACGCATTGGTATAAAGGGGGGGGGGTACTATAGTTTTATTGTGTGAAAACTACAATAGCAAAACTCTTCATTTTTATACCATATATAACTTACATTATCTTCAGTTTACATGCAAAGTTTGGGTAAAATATACCGTCCAGGTATTTTTGAGGGACCATCTCAAAATACAGGTACATTTACTATAGGATTATATATATGATTAGGAAAATGCCAATTTTCAGCACTTTAAAGCAAATTATACAAATACTACAATAGACATTTTGTTCAAACTATAATATGTGATAAGTAATACTATATTATACAATATATATAACAAACACAAAATTCTTGTTACCAGAGGGAGCATCTCAAAATGCAAAAAATTAGCAAATTTTACTATTTTTATAGAGTACTACAAAATATGACGTACACAATGGATTCACATAAAACATAATAAAAATATTGGAGATATACTCAAATTTCTATGTTTTGAATTTCAAGAGCGTATTTTACTTTTTCTTTAATATTATTTTTAATACCCCTTACTTTAAGAGGTACAGATTATCATCACGTCAAAAACACACTGCAACGACGTAAATCTACCTATCAATTGCAAAATTGGTTTAAAAAATCAGTTATATCAAATTTTGTTACATTTTAATACGTATAATTTCTTAATTTTCTTTAATTGTAATAATTAAGCGAAAAAAGTTCCATTTAAACAGTAAAAACGCTTCATTTTTCTATGATGCACGAAATATTGAGCAATGAAAACTATAGTCGGCCCCCTTAAAACGTTTCTCCCATTTCATGAAACTTTAGAAACTGTGTACACGGTAAAAAAATGTTTATTTTTATTAAAGGGAAGAAGGACATTCAGGCAAAATATATTCGATAAAAAAATCGTTTATATTCATTTTTCAGCAAATTCCTTCCTTTATTCCGAGGAGAAATACCTAATTTTAGAGATATTGATCATAAAAGGTACATATAGATACTATGCCGCAGTATCTAATGCAGAATAAAACTTCCTGTAGTAACGATGCCATACCATCGAGGAGTCGATTTTCAAATACTTTATGTAGTTTGATTGATGATCAATAAATGTACAACAAAAGATTTGCATTGAATATATTTTAAGTTGCCTCTTATTGCCATGTCATTTATATTACACATAATTCGAATTTTGTGTCAATAGTCACTGTAAGTGCCAGTAATTTTTTCAGTACCGACTGCATTTTTAACAATGTTTTTAAATAATTGGCAAGACAAAGAAAAATAACAAAAATAAAACAAAAAATCACCAAGAAAACCATTTATTTATTATAATTTGTCAGAAAAATCTAAAAATTTCAAAAGCGCAGGAAAACTATGATATCATAAAATGACACTAGTTTCAACAACGACAACATTGTATCAGAGATTATCATATTCATCTGTTAATGTTTGATCTTACAACACATTTTTGGTGCAGAAATGACATTCAACGTTATGGCCTTAGCATTATTTATAAAAACACATATTCTTCTTTGTTTAAAAACTTTTCTAGAAAGGATTAATGATATTTACAATGACATTTAAAATCACTCAACCTAAATAATAGCGAAAAACCCTTTTAAATAGAGCTGAACGCTTCAATAGTGAATGTTAGCAATGCATCAAACAAGTATTGTATACATATATAGACGTTTAGGAACATATTTTATCATCTTAAGTAAGACCAGTGAATAATAATATTGTCCTAAGATTGACCATATATCTCTACTTCACAAACCTGAAGGAAGTCAGGTTGTCCGTCTTTTGATAATATAGAGACGGTAACTCCATTCCCTCTGGTTTCCTTTTCACACAAAAACAGGATACGGTCTCCATTGGCGGCTGGTCCGGGATAAAAACCACACGAAACAGTACGTCCATTGTCGATGACATCTACTCGTACATCATGTAGTCGTTCTCCTGTAAAAAAATGTTATAAACAAACAGAATTTTAGAAGAGAAAGCATAGAATTTTGCACAAAAATAAAAAGGATCATACATATTAAAGATTTTTCTTCTCGTTGTGTTCAAACTTTACGTTGGTCTAAAAGGATTTTGAATTTATTAATGTTTTCATTCAGCAACTTGCACATTACGCTACATTTCTCACATGATAGTAATAGCTTCAATATGAAATATACCGGTACTCAAACCGACTATCAGAAATACATTGTCATCAATATTAAACTATTTCTTACCACAGCAGTCTTGCCTATTGTAGATTAAAACTCTATCCACAGTGCTAGTGTAGTTAAGATTGACTTTCAACCAGGGATTGGTCTGATTTTTAGTGCAAGCTAAGTTCCGGTCAATTCCTGTTAAGCATTCTGTAATTCCATCTACTGCATATGATGCATTAAATATTCCACCGTACACTTAACTTAAACTCGCTGTTATCGCCACTTTTTCTTAAAAGAAAATCAGTGACATTAGTAAAAGAAATGAGTTACATACATTGTCAATAATTCAGCTAACACATTATAAGTACATGTATCTCTTAAAATATCAATTTGAACAAAGATGATTTAGGGTGAATTTTCCATAAAAAATGAACTCAGCTATGTTGACCGATATGTAAAATTTGATTTTAGAACCGTTTCAATATGTATTTCCTCTTTAATAAGTTGCAACAGAGTAACCGAATACATGAAGAAAATATAATCATATGTAATTATCCATAATGGAAAGGGCTTAGCCGCACAGAATTCCGGTAATATCAAATGTATCAGCAGTTTGTCACTTGACTACTATAAAAAAATTGTTAAGCTGAATGTAAGAAATGAGGATAGTGCAAGGGCATACGTTTCTTTTTGAAATACAAAAAAATAGTCACATTAAAAGATGTTTACTTTGTTTACCGAAAAAACGCTTGGAGCTAGTATGTAATGTTTGGAAAGTATTGACATTTATGCCGTACAATAGCTAAAAATTTCCCTTCGTTTAAATTATGTTATAAATTATAATATTTATGCATATTGATAATTGCAGACAAGGATCCGCCCCAGCACTTTTCAAAATATACATTTTTTAAGCAATAGATATTCCAAATTTGAGCTCAAATAAAGTAGTCTATGTCCTTGCACTTTTGATGTTAATCACGAATACGCTTATCATTCTTACTTATACAAATGCTGACTGACATTTTTCATACTAATTGTTAGTCCATTATTTATAAACTGAATTGACGCCGGATTTTCAATTATTTACAAATCATGACAAGGAGCGAATGACGGATGTAGCTGGTCGGCAGGAGATGCTCACTTTTCAATGGCACTGATCCCACCTCTAATGTTACGGAGGTCTGTGTTTGCTCTGCTCCTATTTTGTATTGTTTTATGGACTTTGATATTGAATACTGTTTGTTATCTCTATATTCTTAATACAATGATTTATTCATTTCGGTCCTTAAAATGAATGACAAACCACACCGGATTTGATTTCTTGCTTTTTGGTAATAATACGTTATACAATTTGAAATATTTTCAGTTTTACTCATTTTTCGAATCCAATCTTTTTAACATCTAATTTTTGCATAAGAGACATTCGTAAGATCCTATTCAATTTCAACGCATTTATCATAAGCGTTTAGATATGGAAGTAATATGCAAGATTCTTTTGGACATTGCTTACACTGAAAGGGAATTTCGCAAAAAAGATCACAAAAACATAAACGAGCGGTTTTTATTTGGATTTTTTGTCCTGGGTATATTCAAGTAAGCCTCAGTTTTATCTAGATACACGATTTTTAAACTGTTAAAAGACATTCAATAATTTGTGAGAGTTGATTTTTGAATTTGAGATTAAAACAAGCAAAAAGTTCTTCAATTAATTGCAGTACATGTATGCAATTAAAATCAGACAATATGTTTGGAATAACACTAACGGGCCTCAAACTGTCTGATATTTTTTAATACAGAACTGATTCGGCATATATCCAATACATAGTACCTTCTGTTTTTTTTTTTTTCATACCATTCATGGCGGTTTGTTCAAAATTTGCCAACACTTGCCGCAAGAGTTACCAACCATTTTTCTTTAAATGTTATAACACTTTTTAAAAATCACGTAAAATTATTTTCTTCTAATGTATACTATATAAAACAAACAGTCATATCTGGGGTGTTCAACTTTAATTACAAGCAGTTTCGTCACGGCATGGGCAAAATTTGTTCCAATCCCAAACAAAAATAAGATGGGTGTCCTCACACGTCCAGTTTAAAGAGCTCTCATATGTAAAAGATATATGGGCAAATTTTGCCAGAAGCTATTGATTCTACTATCTTCCAAGTTAAAATATTGCTGTGACGTCATGCATTTGTTCTTATTGTCTAAAAAATTACCTGTAGCGTTAGTCATCCGAAAATAATAATGACCAGTCCGATTATATATTATTGGATGGCAGTGATAACAAAATCGAGCGGTATTTAAAAAAAACAAGAAGAAGAATGAAATAAAGATTATACATGTCAAGAAACAAAAAATGTAAGGAAAAAAATTTCAGGGAAAGCAATCGCAAGAAAATCAAGTTGCTTCAAAATAACAAACCTTCCTCCACATTAATGTTTTATGATACAGCACTTTGAATAAGCAAACTTAAATCCAATTCCTGAAAAAAGGCTGTGAATCTCCTAATTTTATAAGGTTTTCTCCCCGATGGTTGCACATTAAAAACTGAAAATTTCCATTATATAAACTAAAATTTCCGCATTAAAAGTATTTCTTTTTTACTTTCCATAGTGAGGGTAATAATACCACCCAAATTTATGACCATTAACGTCAATTTATGCACAAAATGAAGAAAAATGTCCCAAAATGAAAAAAAAAATCACCATCGGAGTGCTGTCCTGCTTAACTAAACGACTGCCATTGAATGAATGAAATGAAACAAAAACTGGTTTTAATGTCTCAATTCTTTTATCTACTTATCGGGTAGACGGGTAGAAAACAATGAATGCCTTAACTGCCATTGTTTTATTGTCGGCCTCCTCTAGGTAACTTTTGGACATTCAAATGGCAATGTTTTAAGTAAGGCCTAACGGGCCTCAAACAGTCTGATACTATTACATAAAGAACAGTATCCGGCATATCCATTATGTACATGTCGAGCAATTCAACCAAAGTAAAATCAAACTCCCCATACGACCATCATTTTTTCTATCAAAACTGATAACGGAATCAAGACCGTTGACCCACGTTGCATAAATCGGCACTACATGTTAAGGGAGCACACGGCGGTTTTGACCGGTCAGAAACAGATGCTTACTCCTCAATGGCACCCAATCCAACCTCTGATATTTCGGAGGTCCATGTTTGCTCTGTTCCAAATTTGCATTGTTTTATAGACTTTGATATTGAATACTGTTCGTTATCTCCATATCCTTCTCATGATACTAGTTTAATCTGTATGTATGACACATTAAAAGAATTACAGTGTAGCAGCACGTTTTTTTTTCTAAATAATCAATTAAAGAAACGGGCAGTTTACTTTTTGTATAATATATATATAATAACAAAAAAAGGAGAGTAAACACTTCTCAATCGTTTCTCATACTAGAACATCTCCGGCTGACGTTAAAATGACGTAGCGAGACTGCTCCAGGTCCATTGGCATATGCTGATGATGATGTTTATTATTTCACCGGACCGTATCTAATTATCCAATAAATTAGAAATTTTGTATAATTATTTTATTCGTTCTCGATAAACAGTTGACGAATTTTCCGGAATTTATCCCTGTCCCTTATGGAGTAAAAGCAAATGTCTCAATAATTTCCGAACAGCCCTCGTATGTACTTTGACACTAAAGGAATAATGAAAATTTTTTAGTGTTTACTTCAAAATCTGATTATTAAGCAAAATGAACAATGGACCGGTATTTTTCAAATCTAAGCCATTATTTGAAGATATCAATTCCATGCATACATCTACATTTGCTGCATAGAGACTTTTTTCATCATAAATATAGATTGTTTTTTATCTTTACTTGAGGTGACTCATATGGATAAATTCTGTACACCTTGCTTGAATAAGGACTTGGCTGTTATTTCATTATAAATATTCATAATTTTTGTGATATTTTTCAGAAAAATTATAATTATCGATCTTCAATATGAAATATGAATCATAATTCGATAACATCTGCTTCAAATAACCGAATTGAAGTTCAATAAATCTTAAGGCTATAAAAACCTGCATTTTCTCCAATGAATCAAAACGTTAACCTTGTTAAACTTGTCTTAATTCTGTCTTAAGGTCTGGTGACATGTTGCTCTAATATCTGTTCTATGTCTCGTCGTGATGTACAACAAATTCATAATGATTATCATTATCTTGTAAACACTTATTGAAAATGTTCAAGTTAATAAAATTGATATAGTAACTTTAATTATTATTCACAATGCTAGTGATTTTAAATAGGATAATACAAATGTTGTTCGAAAAGTTCGTGGACGATGTCAATCTAATTTAAATCACTCACTAGAAATTTAGAGTAAGCACAATATAATATGTAAAAATATTTGTTTTGTTGATGTTGAAGTTTCATTCAATTCGATTCGATTTAACAGAAATTCATGTACTTCAGCTTAAAGTCAACATATTTTATACCCGTGGAGTGCACTAAACGGCAATACCACGTCAAAATATAGAGTCAAGAATTTCTAAAAATACTATACCTATGCATTTCACAGAGTATATTCAAATGCCCATTCATTTAACCCTATTTCTAAAATAGTCCCATGCACATAATCTGCAGTAAATCGGTTTTATAATTATAATATTTTTGAAAGATCATAAATATTCATTAAATATTCATCAATATTTATATTTAATTTATATGCAAAATATGCTTACTTATCTTGTTTTGTACATTTATGAATATAAATGAATATACAAAAATATATATTCTTACGAGAAAAAAATGGAACTATTTTCTTCGTATAATGCACTTGAGCCTTAAGCATTGCTCTCGCTGTAAAATTTCCTTTGTTGAAGTTTTAATTTGTTTTATAACTGAACACAGCTTTCACAGGATAAGCAACTCTGAAGCGCCTATGTCTTTTCCTTCGAACTTTTTGAAGTTTTTTTTACAGATTTTTACAGTTAAACCGTTTCCTCATAAATTATCCTCATCCGATACTAAGTCTCTGTCACTCAGATATTGCCTGTACTATTGGTACACACATGCACGACTCACTTGTGACATATTTCTTGATTCCTCCAACATTCTTAGTGTTTATTTAGGATTTTCCTTGAGGAAAATACAAAACTGCAATCGTTATCTGCTGCTCTGTGACATCCTAAAAGATCATCGTTTTTGTCGTTTTCAATTAGGATTACCTTTCTCTTGAATAAATCGTAATATTTTGAAAAAAAATCAATACAAATCACTTGGATTTATTGTTAAAATATTTCTACCAAATTTGGATAGCATATTACGTGAAATAAAAAAGATATGACAGTTGTCCATTAACTTTTCGAACAACCCTCGTAGTAAAGAACAACATATGGAATTATGAAGAAATGCCTAACGAGCTAGGTACTTTATTTCTTGTTGAGGAAACTTGTTAAAGAAATAATAAATCAATGACAAATTCTTCACGAAAATAATCTTTTAATCATGAATAATTTTTCGAGCCTTGAATGTAATTTGTGCGTAAAAATGTGTCTAAGAATTTAAGTCTTAATTCCACAACGTCAACTCTAGATAAGGACGAAATCAGAAAAATGACAAATAAATAGATTTGCTAAAGAACTTGTTCCATCACCAAGGTGCTTTCCACAAGCACATGTATATATATTTATGATAGTAGCATCATTTCCAATTTTCAATCGAGACCACATTAACAGATAAAAC
>NW_026917876.1:0-13807 GCF_032062105.1 Saccostrea cuccullata | reverse complement strand
CTATAAGACAAACCTTTCATTTTACAGACAGACAAACGGGCATTCTTATTCAATTTTGCGTTCCTTTTCCATGAAATCAATATATTCACCGAATAAATAAAATTCCTATACAAATATACATTTTTTCACGAATTCCTTTAACTTTTCTTTATATGTACAATATTATGGTCAGATTTTGTTCATTGATCTTTGATCTCCTTTTATTTTAAATTTTGACCATAGAATTTTCTACGACCGGGCAAAAATTACTGCCTGATAATATATCTGTCCAAAAAAGTACAAATCAGCCGTAGGGTAGGGTGGTCCATTAAATTCAAATTTTTGATGGTCTAGTCACTCCACTATAGTGAACGGGAGGTCGTGAGTTCGAATCTCGACCGCAACCGACCTAAGTCGATAAAAAATAGCTATAGGTAGCAACTGTTCCTCTGCCATGCGCTCGCTACTTGAAGTGAAAGTTGCGTCCTTCGGATGAGACCTTAGAAACCAAGGTTCCGTGTCACGACAGGCGTTGGCGCGATAAATATCCCTCACTGCTCAATGGCCCTGAAAAAGCCCACGTCTTTAGCGACATAGCAATATTGATTGAGTTGCATGTAGCATACATTGTTTTACAGAAACAGTAACATTTGACAGTAAAATTCTTAATACTCAATTGTGACCCTATGTTTTGAAAAATGAGTGAAAACGACAGTGTATAAGAATATTAAAACAATTACAGCAAAACTCGTTTAGTGCGAACACGGATATTGCGAATTCACGGTTATAGCGAAGTCATCTTGGATCCCCAGCTATATAAATTTTATGAATTTCTTGTACGCGTATAACGAATTACGGATATAGTGAAGTAATTTCACAGGTCCCTGTGACTTCATTATAACCGAGTTTTACTGTTTTTTTAAAAAAAAAAATAAAAAAAGTGGAATTATCCATTTTTCTCTGAAATTTAAAGAGAGTACTGTGGAACTTGAATTCATTGCTTTTAACTCTCAAAACAAATTTACCGTAAGATGTTCTTGACAAAAACAGCCAAGGTCTTGGAAGAGCAAAGAATTGCAAAAACACAAAAACGAAGTTCATTTTCGTGAGTAGTCTAGAAAGGATCTTTTCCAAAAGAATCTAAAGTTTAATAAGAGAATTGAATCAGAATCAGACATCCACTATATTAAATTTTCTCCTGACGGTGTTCATACCCACATGCCCTGAATATATAGGAGTTTTGGGGATAAACAGAAAATTAATGTTTATTCATGTCAACAATATAATTCTCCAAATCTGTTATATTTTAATTTGTTTCATTTTCCAAACTTGATAAAAGACTCCTATCAAAACGAAGAAACAAGTCCATGAAATCATAGGATCTGTCATATTTCAGTATAAGAAGGTCCACACTCAAAAATGTGTTCTAAAACAATAAGAAATAGGAGGAAACTGTTACAGACATATGTTTAAATTAAAAAGTGATATTAAAAAGACATCATTAACTCAAAGGCTAATTCATTGAAAATCTTTTTCATAAAGAAAGCTCAAAACATTCCTTTCAAACAGCAATTTTATCAATTCAGTTTGCTTCAATGTAAATCTGAGAATATCATGCATACACAATTGAAAAATCCTGATTGAAAATTTAAGGAAAGCAAATAGAAAAGTCAAACTTAAGGTACAGAGTAAAGTGCAATTCAGTTATACAAAATCTGACTTTAAGAAAAGAAAATAAATAATAAGATAAAAATTGTAATAAATAAAATAAAAAAAAAAATTAAAAAAAAAAAAACTTTGGAATGTTAAAGGATTATTGATAAGTTCTTCAACTAATTTTTTTCCAACTTTATTCCAAGAATAATTATATTAATTAAAATTGTTCAACATCATTACTTTAATTTGATAAATATTCTTGCATATTTTAATCAATTATATCTTTCAGGTAAGTACAGGTATTTCTATATATGTTCAGCTGTGAAAAAAAAAACAGTCTAGTATATGCATTTTATAATTAAAGAACTTATTAATTATTCTTTAACATTTTCTAGGTTTTTTGTTTATTTTATTCATAATGATTTTCTGCTTTTTTTCCTAAAGGGCCATTCTTGTATTAATGTTACAGTAAAATATGTGTGAGCAGGAATTTCACGTATTTCCTGACTTACATGAAATACATGAAATTCCCATCCTGCTTAGGGATATCATGTATCTACTGTTTTCAATCAGGAAATACATGTATTTAGTAAAATTATCAATATTTTTTTCACGAATAAACTGACGTACAGTGTTTTGGTTATCTATTTTAATATCATGAATTGTTTATATTGATGTACAGTCATTTAAATTTTATTAAAGAAGGAAACTTTTTTACGAACTAGAGGTACTGTGAGCAATGAGCTCACTAAATGATACCCCCCGCCTCCCATATGAATATATTGGCAGTATCCATGTTTTGCTCTGGAAAATCCAAAATATATGTCAGATCAAAAAGTAAAATAGGAGGTGCACAATGGCAATATGTAATAAAGATTCTGTGAAAGTTTCATTAAATTTCCTTCAGTGGTATGAGAGGAGTTGCGGATAAGAGATGGGTACCCCAAAGCGTAACAGACGGACGGACGGACAGACGGAAGGACGGACGGACAGACGGACGGACGGACGGACAGACGTACAGACGGACGGAAATACCGATTACTATATACCCTCCCGCTTTTCAAGCGGGGGGTATAAATATACAGTGTACATGTATGTATATGTATATTTCATAAAACAACGGTTCTTTATTATATGAACTTAAACATATTTTTAGGGGTTATATGTAATAAAAAACAAATATTTTGTGACAGTTCCTCGGAACACACTTTATTATAGTACTTGCTTCTCCACAAGAACATCATTCTTCCATTTTTTTATTAGTGTATTATTGGATTGGGTTGGAGGATACTGACCAAGATGGTACATGGATCTGGACCAAACACAGAAGCAAAGAATATAATCAGAGCCTTTGGTTCCCGGGAGAGCCACAAGGAAATGAATTCTGTGGAATGGTGCAATACTTGAAATCAGACCTTAGAGTTGGATTATTTGACCTGACCTGCCACACTCAAACGAGATTCATCTGCGAAATGTGACTTTTACTCAAAGATAAAGTCATAATCATGTGTAGTGCAAAAGGCTTTGAAATGTTACGTTAAATTATAGATTACGTTAAAATCTTGTACAAAAAGCATTGGTAAATCCACATAAGTTTCAACATGAACATAGTGTTACATGTATGTTTTGTTAATCGCTCCACAGCAATAACAATGCCCCTTTTACCTTACTCACCGCCCATGTTCATAATTTATTTTCATTAGCTTTCTAACATATTTAATCGTAATCTTCTAGAAGCTGTCTTATTGAGATGTTGTAGTGAAAGAATTTTGAACTATTCCACTAAGTGTCTTGTTATTTCTTAATTCATTCCTTTTCCTCCATTAACTTCATTATGATCTTTCTCTTCGGAACATTCTTCTCGTTCAGCGATATTCGATTTGAATAGTAACAATAAAAAACAAAGCCTGAAAATATGAGACTCCATATGGGAAAATTTAGCAGCACAAAACCTAATTCTCTCTACAAATTAATAGGTTAAATGCCTTTGAAGTGTACAGTAATAAAAATCAGTTAAATAAAAAATTAATGGGTGAATCGTGCCCTGACAAAAATTTGCTTAAGTTAAATATAATTTACATATACCTTTAGATATATGTTTCAGAACTTGACATTTTTATATTCGATGAAAAGGTGAGTAAAATTTTGGGGAGGGGGGATGCGTAAATACATAAGTAATAGTCTCATTTTATATAAGAATTGAGCAAGTATCAATTTCATGGAAAACAAAAAAAATATATATATACCAGAATGCTTCCAATAAAAGTTTAATCGCAGTGACTTATAGCTAGCACTACTGTAACTCAAAAGCACTGAGAATCCAACAAAACCCTGTGGAAGTACTGAGTGGTACTGAGAAAACCCTGAGTTGTACTGAGCCCGGTACTGAGTAACTGAGGAAGTCCTGAGTAGCACTGAGGTTTTTACTGTATACACTGAGGACATACTGGGAGGTTCTGAGGTTGACTCTGTTGGTACTGTGGAGGTACTGAGGGATACTGAGGTGGTTCTGGGGCTCTGAGCTGATACTGAGTAGCCCTGAGTTTTAATACTGTTGCTACTGAGGTAAATCTGAGTAACACTGAGGCTATTTTTCTTAAACATTATTATTTTTATTATGAGACTTATTGTAATCTAATGTTCAAATTTCTTTATTTATAAACTTTCTTCAAATCAAAATCAGTAGGTACAAGTATCGTCAACAATAAAACTGAAATTGTGTTTGCTTTTTATTGTATTTCTTTTGAACTTTTACAAGGATATTTAATTAAGTCTTCTAAGCATATTTAAAATGAAATATATCTTATTTATTTATTTATTTATTTATTTTTTTATATCAACCAATTAGTTAAATATTAATTATTTAAGAAATTTAGTTTTTCAAAATTTATCCAACCAATGTTAAAAATCATGATAAATAGTAGTTCCTGTCAAATAATTCTTGATCCACATCTGAAAATTTAATAAGTTACATTTCTGCTGTGCTAATACAAAAGCTTTAATGTCGTAAGGGTAATGGTAATGCTTTTGACAAATTCTACTGCATGGTACATATAAAAATTTTGATGAACAGGTCGCAATCACAATGACAGAAAAAAGTTTTAGCAAGTCTCAAAAAGCTTTTACTTGAAAGTTGTTCGTTGCTGATGATCAAAATTATGAAAATAAATCAAAACAATTGTCGAAATATTGATATTAAATGAATAAAGAAATAACTCAAACAAAGACATTTTTCAATGGTATTTAATCAATTTAAGCAGAAATAGAGTGATGTGTCACAGATCAAATTTACAACTTGTTAATTAGAAATAAATTTACTGTCAAATAAAATAATATAGAAAAGATGTATTTTGACTGACTTTACCATTCATTGCGTATTTTTAATGCTATTAATATCATCAATATTTATGCTGTTGCTGCGGAATCTTAAAAAGAAAATATTCAGAATTTCAAAATCATATCTCGTTTTTCATTGTTGTCATCGTCTAAATTTTGTATTAACTCCCACTCGGTATAAATTCAATATGTAGAGTATAATACTTAATTTACCGGGTCAGTAAAAACGTGTAATTGTCACTTTGTAAATTTTGTATTCATTGTCACGCAGTTAATTCTTATTTTTACAACTTACAAATTATGAAAATAATTTGAAAAAAAAAAAAAACATGGGGATAACTTAAAGTTTTGTTACATGTGCTTGCATAATAAAATGAACACCGACAGCAGAAAATAATACTTAAGTTATAGCATATTTTTCTTTATGTCCAGGTTTTATTTTGAATAAGTCGCAATTTATTTAGCACACACGCACATGATTTAAAAATTCTGCTAAGATTGAATGCTCAAAAAATTTCATTTTGAAAAATAACTAATACCATCAGATTAAAAAACCCAAGCTATACTATGAACTCCATATAAAAATATAGCTTAATCGGAAACAGTTGTTTACTGTGTAATTGTACGAATAAAACATTTTTTTTAATTTATTAAATAAATTTAAGTTTACTTAAAAATTTTTATTGTAATCAATAAGTGTCCTCCTTGAATGTGAAAGTCTGAAATACTGTATAGCTGTGATTTGTAATGTTAATTTTGTTCCATGTCTTACCGTGGTAGGAGGCAGAGATTGACCAATCAAAATCTGACCAATTAAAATCTAACAAATGAAATTATTACGACCATGCGGTGCGTTACTCTGCCTTTTCTCCCACCTACATCCTTGGAGGACGGACGTTGTTTCAAAGTTTGTAATTTATTTTATCAAGATTTTGGTGAGTAAATTTATTTCATTATGTCTGCTATGAGTAAAACTTCAGTTGTTATTCTTGCCCACTCAATTGTGCGTCGTTTTCATGAATTCTTGAAATATGGTGACATTAGGTATTCTGCGAGCCTTGGTCTTGGAGAAACGCATTCCGTTCTGTACAGGGGTGTGGGTGGAAGAAAGGTTCGTGATGTAATATCTAAGGATATGGAGAGCGTATTTGCTTTAGGTCCAGATGTAGTTGTTCTAATGATTGGGGAGAACGATATTAGTCCAAGTACCGACGCTACCTTGTTAGCTGCAGAAACTGAATCTGTGGTATCGGTAATGCATCGCCGCTATAAAGTTGCAAAAGTAATTGTTTGTAAATTATTGCCACGATTTGGTGTTCGTTTTGGGTACAATAATATTGCAGACAAAGTAAACGCAATATTGAGAGATGCATTGCCAGCACTGGGTTACTGCGTATTTTGGGAACATAGGAATTATTTCGTTTCTCCCCGTGAAGGAGACTGCAATCGTAAATTTGTTGACGGAGTTCATCTGAACAGTCAGGGGAATGTTCATTTATATAGAAGTATAAGGGGAGCTTTAATTTCAGCGCGAAAATAGATATACATCTAAGTCATAAAAGTTTGTCACCATTTTGTTACTTTTATTGTTCGTCAATTTTTCAGATAGATATTCTTTGAAATTATACAACATTTTGTTATTTTAACAGTACGATAGGCATTTAGGATGTCTAATAGTGTAAAACGGATTTATCCTTTTTCTGTGAAGAAAATTCGGTTGGAAAAAGTATCAGCAAATTTGATTGTTTCGTTGTTATTTTAATTTTTACAGTACTTTAGGCAGATACTATGTACAAGTTTCAGGCAGTTTTTTTGGTACTTGCCAAGTTTCAACCCATTTGGGTTTTTTTCATTTTAGTTTCGGCTTTTACCAGGCAGATGGCGATTTTTTCCATCGTTTTTCTATTTGATATCTAGGAATGTATTTTAAAGCATTCCAGATTTATCCTTTTTCTGTGAAGTAAATTCGTTGGAAGAATGTCTGCCAATTAGTTTGTTTCGGTATTCAGTTGATTACTAAAATATTGTGAATTTTTACAGTACTTTAGGCAAGTCCTAAGTACAAGTTTCAGGCAGTCTTTTGTACTTGCCAAGTTTAAACCCGTTCGGGTTTTTTCATTTTAGTTTCAGCTTTTACCATGCATATGGCGATTTTTTCCATCGGTTTTTATTTGATGTCTATGAATGTATTTCAATGCATTCCAGATCGACTTATCCTTTTTCTGTGAAGGAAAATCGTTGGAAATTGTCTGCCAATTCGTTTGTTTCGGTATAAGTTGATTACTAAAATATTGTGAAATTCTACAGTACTTTAGGCAAGTCCTAAGTACAAGTTTCAGGCAGTCTTTTGTACTTGCCAAGTTTGTACCCATGCGGGTCTTTTCATTTTAGTTTCAACTTTTACCCCGGCGATTTATTTTCCATCGCTTGTTTATTTGATAAGTCTAGAAGTGCATGTTGATGCCTTCCAGATTTATCCTTTTTCTGTATAAAAAGAAAACAATTTGTTGGAAAAATATCTGCCAATTTGTTTGTTTCGGTATTAGTTGATTACTAAAATATTGTGAATTTTTACAGTACTTTAGGCAAGTCCTAGGTACAAGTTTCAGGCAGTCTTTTGTACTTGACATTTAGCCGTTTTGGTTTTTAATTAATGTTAGGCCCACTTTTACCTTGATGATTTTTATATCGATTTCACTTCAAGTTGATTTACCTAATCATGTTCGATTCAATGGTCCAGATTATGGAGGAATTAAAATTAAAAAAAAAAAAAAAAAATCCGCATTTCATTTTGAAGGTACAAGTTTACTGTTTGTATATATGATATTGAGTCTTGTACAAATAGTTGTTTTTCATTATTCTTTTATTAAGGCTTTATTTTTCTGCAACTGCGCTTAGATACATTACAAGCCCTTCAAGTACCTCGTATGTAGTACTGATGGAAACAATTAACAACAGCCGAACAGGTTGTTATCTGTGGGAAAGGCACTACAGCCTTCTTGGGAATTTGACTCGGTGCGAGGGTTGTCGGCTTCAAAGGTGGTGATTTATAACTTATGTCAGCCTTTCGATTTATGTGGCGGATAGTTCTTACTGATCAGCATCGGCTTAGTGATGTTGACTAATGGCTTTTGCAGTCGCACAATGGGTGCTTTTATTGGCTTACGGCAATTCGGGAAATACAGATCTGTTCCAAAACACTTTTGGTTCTACTATTTACTCTATTTCCGGAAAATTTTTGTCAACAACTGTAGGTGATACAGGGTGTTTTATCGAAAAGCGGCAGAATCAATGAAGTGAAAAATTAATTGTAAGAAAAGGTTCATCACTTTCTAGTTTGTTGTATTAGATTTACACATTGTACTGAGCGATGAAAGTGGTTATATAATGTAATGTTAAATATCAATATGCTCAAATACGTTGTCATGTAGGCTAACTGACTCTTACAGTTACAGTTGGGGCCTCACTGGCTACAGTGAGGTCTTACAATTCTTGTTCATTGTCAATTAAGGCCGAAGCCTTTTACAGTTTATATTTATACATAACATAATATATTGGATACATACTTCGTCCTTAAGTTTAAATTTCTATAGGTATATATTTACCAGCATTATGCCAGGCAAAAGGAATAAAGCCCAACAGTCCAAAACAAGTCAGGTGAAAAGACCACGTCGTGCACAGAACGGAACTGGAGAGTCCACTACCAATGATGCTGTGGCTGTCGATACAAGCACTCAACCCCTTGATGTTCCTCCTGAAACCTTGGCTGCATTAACCCAAACCATAACAAAGGCAGTCACGGAGAAGGTGTTAGCAGAGATAAAACCATTACTGCAACATCAGGGGAGTATCTCTGTTCATAATATGGGGGAGAAAGGGGAAATAATGCTTCCACTACATCAAGCAATAGCTTAACAGCAGGTCCTTCTGGTCAGTTTGTCAAATAACAAATAAGTCAGTGGATGCAAGTATCTCAGGATTGGTATCAGGCGCTGTAATCGAACACAGTTCACAGATTGTAGGTACTGAACTTCCACCTGCAGCAAATGTCGGTAAGAAATCAGGTTTTGTAAGCTCATCAGTACCAATAGAGGCAACTGTTTCTGACAAAATAAAATCTAAAATTTGGTCAAAACAATATGTTGATAGGGCTCTGTTGTTAAAAAAGGAAAAGGGGAAAAGTAAGTATTCTATCAAGGTAGAGGAACAGGATCAGACAGGTAAGGTGGTATTATCCACAATATGCGATCCACAGATGACGACGAAGTTAAGGATGGTTCGTTATCCCTGCATGACTGGGTAACTGCGTGGAATAGGTATGTGACAATATATTGCATTAAAAATACACTTGCACAGCCAAAGCTTGCAAAACACATGGAATCAGTAAGGCAAATTGCAGAGGAAAAGGGGGACTGGAGAAAATCTGATAAGGAGTTCAGGGAACTCATAGAACAAGGTGAGGTAGAATGGGGTGATGTCCATATGGAGATATATGTTAATGCTCGCCTCAAACAATCAGAAAAGAAGTCAAGCAAATAACACCAGACCGTTCGTCATTTGGTACGTATGAGGAAGTCCCTCAGGGGTCATGCTTTGCCTATCACAAAGCTGGAAGGTATTGTAGGCTTGGTTCATCATGCAAATTCCAGCACAGATGTTATAACTGTGGTGGCTTCCATCCAATCTACATATGTAAAAAACCAATTCAACGGCCATTTCGTTTCTTGGACAAATCCAGAACCCAAAAACCATTTCAAGGAAATGGCACATCAACCAACACAGGTAATGCTAAATTCTCAAAACCAACCTATCCCACAAAAGGGTCCAACTCCAGTAAATCCCAGTAGATTAGAGTACTGGTTGGTGGGGTATGACAAGGTAGAAACAGAATTTTTAGTTAATGGTTTTCGATATGGTTTCCACATTGGTTACACAGGGGAAAGTAGAAATACTCTTTTTCAAAAAATTTAAAATCGGCACTGGACTTACCAGAAGTTATTAGCAAAAAGGTAGAAAAGGAGATAAATTTGGGTAGAATTATGGGTCCTTTCAAAGAGAAACCACTGCCAATTTTAAATTGTTCCCCTTTAGGTCTAGTTAGTAAGAAAACAGAGGGTGAGTACCGTATGATCCATCATTTGTCATATCTGTCAATGATGGCATACCCCGAGGAAGAGTCATTTGTTCAATACTCTTCTGTAGAGGATGCTATTCAAAACATTAAGCAGTGTGGGAAAGGATCATATTGTTGCAAAACAGATATTTCTAATGCATTTCGAATTATCAACTTACATGCATCACAGTTTGAATACTTTGGTTTCACTTGGCAAGGTCATTGGTATTTTGACACATGTTCTTCAGATGGGTTGCAGTTCTTCCTGTCGTATATTTGAAAGGTTTAGTACAGCACTTCAGTGGATTGCACAAGAAAAATTAGGAATTAAATTTATGACTCATGTATTAGATGATTTTCTAATTGTTGACAAATCTGCGACAGAGTGCCACAAAAAACTTGTGGCATTTTTAACAGTTTGCGCCGACATAGGTGTACCTATGGCTAAGGATAAGACATTTGGTCCTAACAAGGTAATGACTTTTTTGGGATATGAATTAGACACCGAGATGATGGAGGCAAGGTTACCTATTGATAAAGTTAAAATATGTAGAGATACAATTGAACAGCTTTTACCAAGCAGAAAGATTACTTTGAAGGACATGCAGTCAGTGATTGGTCTTCTTAATTTTGCATGTAATGTGGTCTTGCCAGGTAGAGCGTTCTTAAGGCGACTTATCAACACTACTATTGGCATTACAAAAGCATATTATCGCATTAGACTAAACAAAGAAGTAAAAGCAGATTCATGTACTTGGTTAGCCTTCTTGGAAAAATTTAATGGTAGGTCGGTTTTCTACCAGATAGGTGGGTTGATTCCAATGAATTAAAACTGTATACAGACGCTTCAGGATCTATAGGATACGGGGCAGTGTTAGGTGGGCACTGGTTCTATGGGACTTGGAATGATAATTGGAAAAAATGTAATATTACTCTCTTGGAATTTTACCCAATAGTGTTAGCTCTTTAAGTTTGGAGTCATATTTTTAAAAACAAATGCATTTACTTTTACACAGACAATTATGCCCTTGTGCATATCATTAACAAGCAATCGTCTAAGGATAAAAGTATAATGTATTTGGTTAGAGAGTTAGTGCTAATTTGTTTGCAGTCTAACATTTTGTTTAAAGCTAGGCATCTGGGTACCAAGGAAAATATTCTATGTGATTGCTTGTCTCGTTTGAAGGTGCAGCAGTTCCATTAACTTGCTCCTTGGATGGACAAAGAACCAATGGTGATTCCAATCTGCCAACATTGCCTCCTTAGAACCAGTCTTGAGGAACCTGTTGACTTCAACATTGGCACCAGCTTCCACTCAAGCATATAAACGGGCATGGTCTATTTATAGAAATTTTGCAAATTTGATATGAGTAATGATCTTCCGTTGTCTCAGGAAACTTTGGCTTTGTTTATCTCTTATTTATTTGCTGAAGGTTATGCAGCCTCCTCTATCGTGTCATTTATTTCATCAATAGCAGATATACATAAAATTAATAATTTGCCTGACAATACATCATGCTTTCTCATTCAGAAACTATTAAGTTCCTGTCGCAAATCAAGACCTTCAATGGATATTCGTTTACCAATAACCATAGTAGTTCTGCATAAAATTTGTGATGCTTTAGAACATACAATATCGAACATATATAAAAGGGCATTATTTCAAACAATGTTTTTATTGGCTTTTCACGGCTTCCTCAGAATAGGAGAGATAACATCAGTTGGCACTGCTAATAAGGTTTTACAAGTTTCACAGATTACTTTTCAAAAAAGTAAAGTTTTGATTCACTTTCAAAATTATAAACATTCTGATGGTAAAGTATTTACTTTTACAATTAATTCTTGCAACTCTTTAAAATATTGTCCAGTGGGGGCATTGGAACACTACATTAAGATGAGAGGGAGGACCAATGGGCCCCTTGTTGCTACCCCCAAAACACTGCAGTCACAAGGCAAGAATTTTCAAACATATTAAAGCAAAGCCTCATGTTTTGTAATTTGGATGTCAATAGATTCAAAGGACATTCCTTTCGAATCGGAATGGCCTCTTACTGTGCATCACGAGGGATGAGCGATAGTCAGATTAGATTCCTGGGTAGATGGAAATAGGATGCATTTAAATATTACATAAGACATGTGACACCATGTTGATGTATGCTTGAGTGGAAGTGGATCCTCGGAGCAGATTTGTTTTGTTTATTGTGTCAGGATCTCGATTTTGAAGTGATTTTCAAGAGTATTAACGTATGGGGGCATATGTTTATCCCTCATCCAGAACAATAGTGCCTAAGTCATTTGCTAATACTTAGGCTGGTAGGTGACAAGATCGCGTGCATATAAACATTTAAAATGGAAAATAACTAATACCATCAGATTAAAAAACCCAAGCTATACTATGAACTCCATATAAAAATATAGCTTAATCGGAAACAGTTGTTTACTGTGTAATTGTACGAATAAAACATTTTTTTTAATTTATTAAAAAATGTTTTTATTTAACACTGCAGTTTATTCGTGAATATGGATATTGTACACAAACGGAAGCGCTTTGAAGTACTACACTGGCGCTGACAAACGGAAGCTCTGTGAAGTACTACGCACATGGAAGCTCTGTGAATTATACAATGCGGTAGCGAGAAACAAGAACAATAGGTGTCACTTCTTCTATACAGACGGGCACCTGCCGGATATCACTCGCAGTCAGTTACGCAATGTTTACCCGACAGCTAGACTCGGAATGCACCTTCAGAACAGCCTGACCCCTCTTTTTTCATTCTTTTTCATTATAGAAATTCATTGAAAAACACAGAAAGATTTAGACTAAATTAGCGATGCATTCATATATATTTTCATAGTCCTACTGGTTTCAAGATTATATTCACATTTTTAAAATCTACATGTAGTTTTATCTCTGCTAATCCGATCAGTTTTAAACAAATAAATTATCTAAATATACTAGTACAGTTTCCCTAATTAATAATAAGTTTTCTATAAGGGATAGACATTATTACACATGTATCTCCCAGGATCCACTTAAAAAAGGAATAATCAGAAATATATCAGAAAGAAAGAAAAACAGTAGATTAGAAAAATCATTTTGATGAAAATGGCGAATATTTAATGTTTTACTTTGCTTTCCATAAAGCAAGGAACAGGTTTTCTTTATCTTAGACAGATTATATGTAAAATTTATTGTTTTATGATCTGATTTGCAGTAATTTCTTTACATATGTTACCCTTTTGTTAATATGATGGCTGCAATCTTTCCGTTTTCTTTATTAAGTTTTCTAATTATCCTATCATTGCAATAGTCATAATAATTAACATCGTAATTGGAATCAATTTGTTGAATGTATCGGTTTCTCTTCACCATCCTTTATATATAGGATGTTTTTAAAACGTTCGCGAAATTTTAAATTTATTTTCTTTCCATTCAGGAAGAGCGTGATTCACTGTTGTAAACGATCGGATGTCGCCGTAAATTTCAGACATCGGGAAATAGCATCAAATTTCTTTATTTTCAGCGATGGTTTTGTTTAGAATCTTTATAGCATATAATTTTTTGTCACAAGTACAAGTATTCGTTCTTGAACTAGTATGTAATATAAGTATATGGACAGTTTAGGACCTACTAAAAATATAAAATAACATGTAGTATACAAATGGCAAAACAATTAGAAAACAAAAAAATGCATAGTAGTTTCCTGAGTCCTACAAGTATTG
>NW_026917875.1:0-14046 GCF_032062105.1 Saccostrea cuccullata | reverse complement strand
TTACATAATAAGGGGCCACAAGGGGCCAGAAGGCTAAATCTTTGATGCTTTATATCTCGAAAGTGAGAAATATTTTGACAAGTAATGTTGAACAAAAGATGTTTAAAATCATGTTCTGAACAAAATGCAACCTTTCATTTTTCGCTAAACATCCCCATTAGGGAGTTGAAGGGTTGGTCCCTTTATATTTCTTTTGCGAATAACTCGAAAACGAAAAAGAAACTTTGAATAGTTGTTGAACAAAAAGTGTTCATAATCCTAAGAGCTTTAAAATGTTATGAAGAAAAAAGGGCTGATCCCTAATATAAGGGGCCCTGAGGGGCCAAATGTCGATTTTAGAAGTCTTTAATGTTCAATGTCTTTTTACAGATTATTGAAAATCTTTACTTTAGAGTGAAAATCTCAATCAAAATCTTATCTCATCTCATCAAGAATCGGACGGAAGACCCACTCGTTGTTCACAACGAGATCGTATCTAGTTATGTTCCCCAAACGAAGTTGGGGAACATATTGTTTTTACTCTGTTTCTTATTATTATTCTTTTTTCTTCTTATTTCTTCTCCGGACTTTTTTGTCCGCGAGTGTTCTCAGAAACTGTTCACCCAACTAAGCTAAAACCTTTTTAGGGTTAATAGGTGTGTAGTGTAGGTGTGCGGAACGAAGGTCATTTTGCGCGCATACGCATGCACGTGCGTGCGCGTGATATGAGTGAAATGACTCATATACTTAATATAGCTATAACTTTTACATTTTTTACTGAAATGATTTGAAACTCATTATATAAAGATATATTAATAGTGTAGATAAGGTGACACTGTCAAATTAGCACGAACTCACGCGCATGCACGTGTGCTTCGCTCTGATTGGCTGAAACAAAAATCTCAATATCTTTTTTGTTTTTTGACGAAATGCTTTGAAATTTAAAACTTAGGCATGCTTTGGGATATCCTACAATATGGTTTATAAGAATTTTCATCAAATCACGCGCATGCACGTGCGCAGGAATCTGATTGGCTTAAACTTTAAATGGCTATAACTCCCTTGTTTTTCAACCAAACAGTATGGGATTTAGAACATAGACAAACATAATGGACTCCTAGAAGAAGGTATGGTCATCATGAACATGCTTGCACGTGCATGAACGTGCGCTTCGCTCTGATTGGCTGAAACAAAAATCTCAATATCTTTTTAGTTTTTTGACGAAATGCTTTGAAATTTAAAACATAGGCATGCTTTAGGATATCCTACAATGTCATATATATTAATTTTCATCAAATCACGCGCATGTACGTGCGCTGCAATCTGATTGGATGAAATTTTAAATGGCTATAACTCCCTTGGTTTTCAACCAAACAGCATGGGATTCAGAACATAGATAGATATTATAGACTCCTATAACAGGGAATGGTCATCATGCACAGGCATGCACGTGCGTGCACGTGAAATGTGTAAAATTCTAAATACACTAGATTAAAGATATTTTTGGATTAAATGCTGTAATATTTAGTATATTAAAATATATCAATAGTGTAGACAAGATGATATGGTCATTACGCACATGCATTCAAATGCGCATGCGTGCAATGCTGAAATTGAATACTTCTGGTAAAACTTTGTTAAAGTCTCAAATGTATCGTGTTTGTCATATTTAATGAAGCTTACAGGGAATAAGGCACCAAAAGGAAGTTGGGGAGCGTTTGGGGAACATCTGTAACGGTTCCCGTTACAATTAGCCCTAGTTATTATTATTATTATTCCTGGGAAAATTTTGTCCTTGAGTGATCTTGTAAACTACACATCCGACTAAGGTAAAATGTTTTTAGGGTCAATAGACATGTTATGTAAATTTGCCGAACAAAGGTCATTTTGCGCGCACGTGCTTGCAAGAGCGCGCACGTGCAACATGTAAAATGACCGATTTAATTGATATAGGCGTAACTTTTTAAATTTTTGATGAAATGCTTTGAAACTCATAATGTAAGGATATATTAGTAATATAGACAATATGACATGGTCAAAATAGCAAGATCTCACGCGCATGCACGTGCGCTTTGCTCTGATTGGCTGAAACTAAAGTCTCAATATCTTTCTTGTTTTTTGAGGAAATCCTTTGAAGTTTTGAACATAGCCATGCATTACGATATCCTACAACATGATATATAGAAATTATCATGAAAACACGTCCATGCACGTGCGCTGCAATCTGATTGGCTGAAACTTTAAATAGCTATAACTCCCTTGATTTTCAACCAAACAGGATGGGATTTGGAACATAGATATATAAAATGGACTTTTAAAAAAAGGTATGGTCACCATGCACATGCATACACGTTCGTGTACGTGAGCTGCAATCTGATTGGCTGAAACTTTAAAAAGCTATTACTCCCTTGGTTTTCAACCAATTAGGATGAGATTTGGAACATAGATATATTAAATGGACTTCTACAATAAGGTATGGTCACCATGCACATGCATACACGTGCGTGTACGTGAGCTGCAATCTGATTGGCTGAAACTTTAAACAGTTATAACTTCCTTGGTTTTCATCCAAACAGGATGGGATTTAGAACATAGATATATATAATGGACATCTACAAGAAGGTATGGTCTCCATGCACATGCATACATGTGCGTGTACGTACGCTGCAATCTGATTGGCTGAAACTTTAAACAGTTTTAACTCCCTTGGTTTTCAACCAAACGGGATGGGATTTAGAACATAGATAGATTTAATGAAGTTCTACAAGAAGGTATGGTCACCATGCTCATGTATGCACGTGCGTGCACGTGAAAAGGGTAAAATCAAAAATACACTTGAATGAGCGAATTTTTTAATACTTTTGGATTAAATACTTTAATATTTAGTATATTAAAATATATAGATTGTGTAGACAAGATGATATGGTCATTACGTATATGCCTTCACATGCGCACACATGCAATGCTAAAATTTGAATGAGCATGGTACATTTCTGGGTAAACATTGTTAAAATTTCAAATGCATAGAGTTTGTGTTAATAAATAAAGCTTACAGGGAATATGGCACCAAAAGGGAGTTGGGGAGCGTTTGGGGAACATCTGTAACGGTCCCCGTTACAATTAGTTAAGGTCTTTCGTCTCCAACGGAAGACCTTATTGTTTTCGTTCGGTTTCTTTTTCCCTATTATTTTTATTAAGGTCTTCCGTCTCCAACGGAAGACCTTCTTGTTATTCTTCGGTTTCTTTTTCCCTATTATTATTAAGGTCTTCCGTCTTCAGCGGAAGACCTTCTTGTTATTCTTAGGTTTCTTTTTCACTTTTATTATTATTATTGTTTTTTTTTCTTACCGATTTTGTGCACGCGAGTTCTCGAAAACGGCTCGATGGATTTCCATGAAACTTTCAGGACTTATGTAACATCACTTGAACCTTATGCGTTTTTTTCTGTTTTGATGACGTCACTTCCGGTCCGGAGTTATCAGCACAAAATTGATTTTTTAAGGGTCAGTTTGTCCGCACGATTTCTCCTAAACGACTTTAGATAGACACGTGATACTTTCAGGTCTAGTAGACCAATGTCTGTAGATTTGTGGAATGTATTATTTTTACCGGAAGAGCTGCACGTCGGCGCTCGGTATGGCCCGAAAATAGGCCTATCACGAATTTCAAAATTTTTAGCACTTTTTCTACGATATCTTTTTACCTGGAAATATTTTGTTAAAACATATAGAACAAAAGAAGTGTAGAATTTTAAGTTCTTCCAAATGATATCTCGGAAAAAGGGCTGGCCCCTAAAATTAGGGGTTTACAGGGGCCGAAAGTTTTTCCTTTATATCTCAAAAAGTATTGAGAATTTGTAATACGTCTATGAAGCAAAGTTGTTCAAAATGTCAAGCTTAATCTAATGAAGTCGTCAAAATACGTCCGTTGACGTCATTTCCGGCCAAACCGGAAGTAGTTGAAAAACGCGTATTTTTACAGTTCTTGAAAAGTTTTTGGGTAACATCTGTCACTGGGAGCATACAAATTAATTTTATGTCCGTCGTCAACACTTCCGGTCAAACGGGAAGTAGCATAAACTTCCGGTCAAACAGGACGGAAGACCTACTCGTTGCTTTGCAACGAGCTTTGCTCTAGTTATTATTATTTTTTTTCTTACCGATTTTGTGCACGCGATTTCTCGGAAACGGCTGGACCGATTTTCACCAAACTTTCAGATCTGATAGATATTTATCTGAACCTTGTCGGAAATTTTTTATAAGTACGTCGTCACTTCCGGTCGTGATATATGGACGATTTTCTGATTTTTAGAGGGTCGGCTTGTCCTGAGATCTCCTCCTAAACGACTTAAGATATCGACTTGAGATTTTCAGTGAAGGTAGAGGAAGGATAGTAGATGTGACATTTTGCATATAGAGCTTTCCAGGTAAAAAGGCATTGACGCTCGCCTGGGCTCGAAAAATAAGCTCATACGCATCTCCCAAAAATTGATACGTTTTCTTTTATATCTTTTTACTGGTTAATATTTTGTTAAGACATATATAATAAAAAATGTGCAGTATAGTAAGACCTTTCATTTGGTATCAAGTAAATGGGGTTAGCCCTTCAAATTAGGGGCAAAGAGGGGCCAAGAGTCTCTCGTCTTTAACTTTTTTGTTTTTCAATATTTTAAAATTATATTAGTATGGTTGATAGAAACATTTCTTATTAGGCTGAATATATAATTCGTTTGTAAATTTATAAATTCAAAATCGAGATATTAACATTCAAAAATCTGAAGCGGGACCAAAATGGCGGCGGTCTCTGTCAATGCCGACATTTCGCAATAGCGGTTAAAGAGGCAACCGAGCGTTTGCTTGAACGAAAGTAACATAAAGAGCAATGAAATGTTTACGGATAATTGGATTGTCACGTCGTAGGTTCGTTGCAATTCTGTGTCAAACTACATTTATAATCCAAGGTCTCCTTACAAGTCTTCTTTAATTGGTTTTGGTTGTTTCTCAAAGTAGAAAAAGAAAAGAATAAATAAGCAAATTAAGTACTCATTGATGATATTATCTAAATCAAAAGAATTTAATCAAAAGAGAAAAGGCATGATTCCATGATGTTTTATCAAAGATCATAGTCTAAATCATATCTCATCTTATCGAAAATTCGGACGGAAGACCTACTCGTTGCTCGCAACGAGATCGCATCTAGTTATTATTATTATTTTTCTTACCGATTTTGTGCACGCGATTTCTCGGAAACGGCTGGACCGATTCTCACCAAATTTTCAGATCTGATAGATATTTATCTGAACCTTGTCGGAAATTTTTCGTAAATACGTCGTCACTTCCGGTCGTGAGATATGGACGATTTTCTGATTTTTAGAGGGTCAGCTTGTCCTGAGATCTCCTCCTAAACGACTTAAGATATCGACTTGAGATTTTCAGTGAAGGTAGAGGAAGGATAGTAGATGTGACATTTTGCATATAGAGCTTTCCAGGTAAAAAGGCATCGACGCTCGCCTGGGATCGAAGAATAGCCTCATACGCATCGCGCAAAAATTGACACGTTTTCTTTTATATCTTTTTACCTGTTAATATTTTGTTAAGACATATATAATAAAAAATGTGCAATATAGTAAGACCTTTCATTTGATATCAAGTAAACGGGGATAGTCCTTCAAATTAGGGGCATAGAGAGGCCAAAAGTCTCTCGTCTTTCACTTTTTTGTTTTTCAATATTTTCAAATTATATTAGTATAGTTGATAGAAACATTTCTTATTAGGGTGAAAATATAATTCATTTGTAAATTTATAAATTCAAGCTCGAGATATTAACATTCAAAAATCTGAAGCGGGAACGAAATGGCGGCGGTCTCTGTCAATTCCGACATTTCGCAATAGCGGTTAACAGAGGCAGCCGAGCGTTTGCTTGAACGAAAGTAACATAAGGAGCATTGAAATGTGTAGGGATACTTGGATTGTCACGCTTTAGGTTCGTTGCAATTCTGTGTCAAACTACATTCATAATCCAAGGTCTCCTTACAAGTCTTCTTTAATTGGTTTTGGTTGTTTCTCAAAGTAGAAAAAAGAAAAGAATTAATGTGCAAATTAAGTACGCATTGATGATATTATCTAAATCAAAAGGATTTAATCAAAAGAGAAAAGGCATGATTCCATGATGTTTTATCAAAGATCATAGTCAAAGTCATATCTCATCTAATCGAAAATTCGGACGGAAGACCTACTCGTTGCTCGCAACGAGATCGCATCTAGTTAAGGTCTTCCGTCTTCACGGAAGACCTTATAGTGATTCTATTGTTTCTTATTAAGGTCTTCCGTCTTCACGGAAGACCTTATAGTGATTGAATTGTTTCTTATTATTCTTATTCTTTTTTTTGACAAAATTTTGTGCACGCGATTTCTCGAAAACTATTCAGCGGTTTTTCATGAAACTTTCACAAAATATGTGTCATTATATAAAGTTGTCACATCCGTAAAGAAATTTGGAAAATTCGCTTCTGGTGCCAAGTTATTGACAATTTCCTGATTTTAAAATGCAATTTTGTCGCCCCTTTTTCTCGATATGGCTAAAGATATGAACTGGAGACTTATTGGAGACGATAGCTTGTCACTTTGTGGTTTGCAGAATCACCTTCTCGTGCGTCGTCAATACTTCCGGTCGTTACGAGATGCAAATTTAAAAAAATCGAATTTTCAATTTTTTTTGTTTTTCAGTATTTTTCATTTATTTTTGGTATGTTAATATAAACACTCTTTATATTGCTTACTATCTAATTTGTTTGAATATTGATAAATCTATACTCTAGATATTAGCATTCAAATATTTGAAGCGGGTCCAAAATGGCGGCTATCTCTGTCAACGCCGACATTTCGCAATAGGGGTTTACGGAGGCAGCCGAGCGTTTGCTTGAACGAAAGTAACATAAGGATAAATGAAATGTAAAGGAATACTTGGATTGTCACGTCGTAGTTACGTTGCAGTTCTGTGGCAAACTAATGTCTACTATAATTGGTTTTGGCTGGTTCTCAAAGTAGAAAAAGAAAAGACTAAATGTGGAAATGAAATACGATACCTAATATCATTTGTGCACCACGGAAAACAGATCTTAAATCATACTTATAAGTAATAAATAAGTAATTCTCAAAAAATAATATCAATTAATATTGAAAGTTTAAATCTTAACCACTGTTTTTCCTATTCACACTTGTGTCATATTAAACTAATAAATAAGACAGAAATAAGAAAACGATTTTTTAAAGATCTCTTCATGGAGTTTATTTTAGAATTCTTGTCTCAAAGACCTGATTCAAGTTATTGAGCATAAATGATATCTGATCCCTTGACCGTCGTAGGGTGAGCCATGTTTTTCGGCGAAACATTTCGATCTCTTTCGATTAACTAATCGGGATAGTTCACTTTGGGGATAAACAGGAAATTGAAAAAAATTAAAAATTCATAACAGTTTCACCGCTTTAGTTTTACATGCATATATACAATATGGAATTTGTAAAATGTGTTAGGCGCGAAGATTAACTCCTGGCGTTTGGCGCTAAATTTTGAATAGTGACCCACCATTCATACTTTTAAGAGAGAGGCACTGCTTCGTAGAGTAGGTGTCCCGATAGTGTAATATTTAGTGCGTTGGAATTTTATGCTGGCGACTTGGGTTCAATCCCCTTGTGTGCAAATCTTTTTTTTACATTTTCAGCTCGATTTTACGTTTTCTTTCCGGAATCGGACGGAAGACCTCTCGTTGCTCGCAACGAGTTTCATCTAGTTATTCAGGTCTTCCGTCTTCACGGAAGACCTTATAGTGATTCTATTGTTTCTTATTATTATTATTAAGGTCTTCCGTTTCCAACGGAAGACCTTATTGTTTTCGTTCGGTTTCTTTTTCCCTATTATTAAGGTCTTCCGTCTTCAGCGGAAGACCTTCTTGTTATTCTTCGGTTTCTTTTTCACTTTTTTTCTTACCTATTATTATTCTTTTTTTTCTTACCGATTTTGTGCACGCGATTTCTCGAAAACGGCTCGATGTATTTCCATGAAACTTTCAGGACTCATATAACATTACTTGAACTTGATTCATATTTTTCCGTTTTGATGACGTCACTTCCGGTCCGGAAATATTGTCGATTTTATGATTTTTGAAGGGTCAGGTTGTCCGCGAACGTTCTAAAAACTGGCTTAAGATAGAAACGTGAAAATTTCAGGTATGATAGTCCTAAGTCTATAGATGTGCAAAATGAATTTCATTTTTATCGGAAGTGCCGCGCGTCGGCGCTCGCTATGGCCCGAAAATTGTCCTATCGCGAATTTCAAATTTTTACAACCTTTTCTATGATATCTTTTTACTTTGAAATATTTTGTTATAACATATAGAACAAAAGAAGTGTAGAATTCCAAGATCTTTCAAATGATATCTCGAAAAAAGGGCTGGCCCCTAAAATAAAGGGACTGGAGGGGCCATAAGTTTTTCCTTTATATCTCAAAAAGTATTGAGAATTTGTAAAACATCAAAGAAGCAAAGTTGTTCGAAATTTCAAGTTTAATCTACGGGCGTCGTCAAAATACGTCCGATGACGTCACTTCCGGCCAAACCGGAAGTAGTCGGAAAAAGCGTATTTTGGTCATTCTTGACAAGTTTTTGGGTATCTTATGTCACTAGGAACATAAAAATAAATTTTCCGTCCGTCGTCGTCACTTCCGGTCAAACCGTAAGTAGCAAAAAATGGCTTATTTTTGCATTAATTAACATAGATTTTGAGGATTCAACCAATTTTGGGGCGTTATTTCTCATATTCTTAAAAATGAAAACTACTTCCGGTCAAACAGGATGGAAGACCTACTCGTTGCTTTGCAACGAGCTTTGCTCTAGTTATTATTATTATTATTATTTTTTTTCTTACCGATTTTTGTGCAAGCGAATTCTCGGAAACGGCTCAGCCGATTTTCACGAAACTTTCAGATCTTTTAGATATTGGTCTGAACCTTATTGGAAATTTTTTATATGTACGTCGTCACTTCCGGTCGTGAGATATGGACGATTTTCTGATTTCAAGAGGGTCAGCTTGTCCGGGCAATCACTAAAAAACGAATGAAGATATTGACTTGAGATTTTCAGTGAAGGTAGAGGAAGGATTGCTGGATTGCTTTTTTGAGTTTATATCTTTCCAGCGCATAAAGCGTTGAAGCTTATCTGAGCTCGTTTTTATTGTTATTTTTCTGACCATCTAATTTTGTGTACGCGATTTCTCAAAGACTACTGGATGGATTTTCATGAAATTTGCAGGAAAAATGTGTTGTTATCTGAAGTTATTTTATCCGAGAGATTTTTTGGAAATTCCTTTCTGGTGCCAAGTTACGGACAGTTTTCTGATTTTAAAATGACATTTTGTTCGCGGATAATCTCAATAACGGTAAAAGATATCACTGTGAAACTTTCAGGGATTATAGATCGTGATAAGTACTATCCAAGACGCGATCTTTTGTACGTCGTCTCTACTTCCTGTCGTAACGGCATGCAAAGAAAAAAGTCGAATTTTTAAAACTTTTTTGTTTTTCAATATTTTCAAATGATATTAGTATGGTTGATAGAAACATTTATTATTAGGCTGAATATATAATTTGTTTGTAAATTGCTGAATTCGAACTCGAGATATTAACATTCAAAAGTCTGAAGCGGGACCATAATGGCGGCGGTCTCTGTCAATTCCGACATTTCGCAATAGGGGTTTACAGAGGCAGCCGAGCGTTTGCTTGAACGAAAGTTACATAAGGAGCAATGAAATGTGTAGGGATACTTGGATTGTCACGTCGTAGGTTCGTTGCAGTTCTATGTCAAACTACATTTATAATCCAAGGTGTCCTTACAAGTCTTTTTGAATTGGTTTTGGTTGTTTCTCAAAGTAGAAATAGAAAAGAATTAATGTTCAAATTAAGTACAATATCTACTAATTTTTGTTTTGCATCACGGAAACACATAGCTTAAATCATAGTTATAATAAATATTTTAAAAAACAATATTTATAGTAAGAACAAAACGTGACCAATGTTTTCCAATGCACACTTGTGTCATATTTGAAGCTCGTCTGGGCTCGAAAAATAGACTCACAAGTATCTCGCAAAATTTGACACGTTTTCTTTGATATCTTTGTACCTGTAAATTTGGTTAACAGATATGTAATAAAAGTTGTTCAGAATAACAAGTTCTTTCATTTAGTAAGAAGAAAATGGGTCTGACCCCTCAAATAAGGGGCCTAGAGGGACAATAACGTTTCAATTCATAACTCTTTAACTATCAAGATTCAGTTATATATTTCTAAAAGCAAAAATGTTTTTCTTAACTATCTACAACAAAACATTGAAAAAGTATGATCATACGTTACGTAAAAAAGGGCCATAAGGAGCCAAGATGCTGAAATCTTTTCTTCTTTTTATCTCCAAAGGGAGAAATATTTTGATAAGGAGTATTGAATAAGAGATCTTTAGAAACGTATTTTAAACAATTTACAACAATTCAATTTTTGCAAAACCGCCCCATTAAGGACTTGAAGGGCTGGCCTCTATATATTTCTATCATGCATAGCTCAAAAACGAAAAAAAATTTCTGAATAGTTGTTGAACAAAAATCATTAAACTTACAAGCCGTATCATTTGAAATGAAGAAAAAGGGGCTGACCCCTAAAATAAAGGGACCAGAGGGGCCAAAAGAATTTCATCTATAACTCATTGATGATATAATCTAAATCAAAAGGATTTGATCAAAAGAGAGAAAGCATGATATCATTATGTTTTAACAAGGATCATATCAAAATCATATCCATCTTATCGAAAATTCGGACGGAAGACCTACTCGTTGCTCGCAACGAGATCGTTTCTAGTTATTATTATTATTCTTTTTTTTTTAGACAAAATTTTGTGCAGGCGATTTCTCGTAAACTATTCGGTCGATTTCAATGAAAATTTCAGAAATTATAGGACATTATCTGAATTTTATACAAAATTCCGTTTTTTGGAATAATCGCTACCAGTGCCAAGTTATGGGCAATTTCCTGATTTTAAAATGCAATTTTGTCTTCGAATGTTCTCGAAAACGGCTCAAGATATTAACTGGAGACTTGCTAGAGATGATAGACCATGAGATATAGATGTGCAATTTTGACTTCGTTTGCGTCGTTAGTACTTCCGGTCGCTAAGGGAAGTGAATTCAAAATGTGCACTTTTTCAACTTTTTTTGTTTTTCAATATTTTTCTTTGATTTAATTAATAGTAATTAAGATCCTACTGGAAAGGCCAAATATATAATTTATTTAAGAATTGATTAATCCACACACTAGATATTCGCATTTAAAAATCTGAGGCGTGTCCAAGATGGCGGCGGTCTCCATAAACTCCGCCATTAAGCAAGTCGGGTTCTAGAAGGTCAGCTGAGCGTTTAGATGAACGAAACTTCTACCAAAAAGATTTATGAAATGTAAAGGATTCTTTAAATTGCTACATCGCAATTACGTTGCATTGAGTATAGTTTTAATATGAGGTTTCCTCAAACTTCTATTGAAATTGCTTTTGGCTGCATCTCATAGTAGAATACAACATAACTACAAGTGGAAATACGATGACTACAGTCTTTTGTTTTGCACCAGGGAAAACTTATCCTAAATCATGGTTATAAGTAATAGCTTTTCAAGAAACTTGCCTGACTTAATATTCACTATGTTTCTGAAGTATTACTAGACTTCTGTTTATTTTACCTCGCAGTCTTATGACATATTAAATGAATAGAAAAGACAAAAATAAGAAAAACATTTTTTTTAAAAGATTGTTTATTAAAGGTTATATAAATATTCTTGTAATAAATGCAAGTTATTGAACATGAAGAGTATCAGATTCCTTGATCGTCGGTGGGCGAGTGATTTTTTTTCAGTGAAACATTCCAGTCTTTTTCATGAACGTGTAACTCATTTCCACTTTGGGGGTAAACAGGATACAGAATTCGTGGAAAATATTACCGAATTCACAGCTTTAGTGTTACTTGGCCGTATACTATATATCATATTTGTATAATGTGATAAATATACTTTCTTTTTTGCTCGAAATTCCGGTTATAAGAACATACATTGCTAATTTTCATTGAAGCTATCAGATCCATTAAATAGATCAAACATTTCAAAGGAAGAGCGTGAAGAACTACTTGTGACGTTTGGCACGAAATAATGTATCATGGCCGACTTCAGTAGTAGACAAATGGCGACAATAGTGCAGAAATATATAACATTGGCATGCCTGTATATGGTTTTGCATGGAATAAAAAGTTGATACATATCAAATAAAGGAAAGAAAACGGTATCATCTGTTCATCACTAATAGATTGTCTATCCTACGAATTACTGTTAAAACTCAAGTAACAAATTCCGATGTGATCATCTTGAGCAAGTTTGGCGCGAAGATTTACTCGTGGCGTTTAAAACAAAATTATGAAAAGTGACCGCCTTTCATTATTCTAAGACAGATGAGTTGTTTCAGAAGTAATATACAAGTAGATTTAGAGATGTGGTCTAGCGTAACAGTAAGCGCTTTGTATTTCCATGCTGGCGACCCGGGTTCAATCTCCTTTGTTTCCATAAAAAGTTTTATCACTTTTTGAGCTCGATTTTGCGGGGTTTTTTTTCAGAATCGGACGGAAGACCTCTTATTGCTCGCAACGAGTTTTTTTATAGTTATTATTATTATTCTTTTTTCTTCTTATTTCTTCTCCGGTACTTTTTTTTATCCGGAAGTGTTCTCAGAAACTGTTCACCAAACTAAGTTAAAACCTTTTTAGGGTTAGTAGGCATGTTTGTGTAGATGTGCGGAACAAAGGTCATTTTGCGCGCATTCGCATGCACGTGCGGGCGCGTGCAATGAGTAAACTGACTGATATATTTAATATGGTTGTAACTTTTATATTTTTTAATAAAATGTTTTGAAACTCATTATATAAAGATATATAAGTTGTGTAGATAAGATGACATGGTCAAATTTGCATGAACTCACGCGCATGCACGTGCGCTTTGCTCTGATTGGCTGAAACAGAAATCTTCATATCTTTTTTGTTTTATGATGAAATGCTTTGAAATTTATAACATAAACATGTATTAGGATGTACTACAATATGATATATAAAATTTTTCATGAAATCACGCGCATGCACGTGTGCTGCAATCTGATTGGCTGAAACTATAAATGAATATAACTCCCTTAGTTTTCAACCAAACAGCATGGGATTTAGAACATAGATAGACATAAAGGACTCCTACAAGATGGTATGGTCACCATTCACATGCATGCACGTGCGTGCAAGTGCTCTTTGCTCTGATTGGCTGAAACAAAAATCTCTATATTTTTTCTGTTTTTTTACAAAATGCTTTGAAATTTAAAACATAGGCTTACTTTAAGATGTCCTACAATAAGATATATAATAATTGTCATGAAAACACGCGCATGCACATGCGCTGCAATCTGATTGGCTTAAACTTTAAATGGCTATAACTCCCTTGTTTTTCAACCAAACAGGATGGAATTAAGAACATAGACAGACATAATGGACTCCTACAAGAGGGTATGGTCATCATGCACGTGCATGCACGTGCATATGAGTAAAATAGTGTAGACAAGATGATATCGTCATTACGCTCATGCAATCACATGCGCACGCCTGCATTGCTTAAATTTGAAATACTTGGTATACTTTTGGGAAAACGTTGTTTACGTCTTAAATGCATAGATTTTGCCTTCTTTAATGAAAATAACAGGGACTATGGCACGAGAAGGGAGTTGGGGAGCGTTTGGGGAACATCTGTAACGGTTCCCGTTACAATTAGCACTAGTTAGGTCTTTCCACCTTTCCGTGGAAAGACCTATTGGTATTCTTCTGTTTCTTATTAGGTCTTTCCACCTTTCTGTGGAAAGACCTATTGAAATGCTTATGTTTTTTATTATTCTATTTCTCACCTTATGTTTTGACACCGTAAGACTTATCGAAAAACTTTATAGTTCATGATACTGGATATTTAA
>NW_026917874.1:55000-138936 GCF_032062105.1 Saccostrea cuccullata | reverse complement strand
TGCAAGGTCTCAATTAATAGAAGAACAAATTTCGGGACCACTTTAATTACAGGTGTGCGATGTGGCCAAATGGCCTCTTTTTAAAGAAATTGCTCGTTTGGTAAGGTTGATTTGTTTATGTTACGATTGTTCAATCAAGTTTATTTAACCAGTATGTTTCTAAATTGCTGTAAATGATATTTGAAGATGTTGCATATACCCCCTGAATTGATTCACCGTATTTACGACAAAGTAAACATAATGACTGACTCCTCTTATAAATATTTATCAAAGTCTGCAGAATTAATCATGTTAATAAAAGAAAAAAAAAAGCTTCGAATGGAAAGTAGTATAGAGTAAGCACTGCCAGATTACAAGTTCATGGGATTCATATGGCACGCCAAATTCACAAAAATGAAATAAACCTAGTTTCACAATTGATAAACTAGGTTCATCAACTGTAAACTATAGTTTACAAACCGTAAACTATAGTTAACAATTCGTTAAGTATAGTTTTCATCTGTAAACCTATATTTAACGGTTGTTAACTATAGTTTACGAATGTTAATATAAGTTTATCTGTCTGTATAAAGCGTTAACAATAGATTTTGTTGATAAACATAGATTCACGTTTGTAAACTATAGTTTACAATCGTAAACTATAGTTAAGAATTGTTAATCATAGATTCACAAATCGTGAAACTATATTTATCAGATCGTTAACTATAGTTAACGGTTTGTAAACTATAGTTTACAAATAGTGAAACTGTATTTATCAGATAATCTGTTTTGCAATCGCAAATGATAGTTTTCGGTGTTAAGTATAGTTTACGGTTGTGAAACATAGATTATCGCGTTAACTATAGTTTACAGATGTAAAATATAGATTAACGTTGTAAACTATAGTTTACAGTCCGTAAAATATAGTTTACAACCGATAAACCTAGTTTATCGATTGTGAAACTATGATTATCTCATTTTTGTGAATTTGGCGTGCCATATGATTCAATCCAAATACTCGAACTTTGCAAATCCAAGGTTAGACACTGGTTTTTATTAAGTTGTACGAACTACGAACCTGGAATGTTCTAAATCACATTTGTTTCCCAGCAAGACCATTGGAATAATCTGATTTGGTTTCTTTTCTTTCCTCAGCCAATCCATGATGATTTCCGCCAGGTCAAAACTGTTCCGGTCCGTCACGGAATAAACGATGACAGCGCCATCTATTTTGTGAAGCCAGTCTCTTGCAGCCGACTTCCGGTCCAGATTCTATAAACATAATAATGTTTTGAAAAATACCCAAGATTGGTCGCTTTTCATGACTATGAAATGGGGCTCAAGCCCCAAGCCGAAAAAAATTGGCATTCTTTAAAACAACAAGCTAATTCAGAGAATTCGTGTCCCCCGCTTAGGGAAAAAGTCGGATCCCCCTGACTGAATTTGTAGAATAAGGTATACAAGTATAGTGAAGCAAATAAAATACATGTATGTCAATATGCATATAAAGATTTGATTGCTTATTCTTTATTATGTGTATAGAAGATTCTTTTTATATGGAATATTTATCACACTGTAATGAAGATTTTATAACCTCATAAATTTTTCATTTCACATGCTGAATACTAACATTTAGTAAAAAAAAAAAAAGTATTTAAAAAAAAAAAAAAAAAAAAAAAAGGGATCGACCGAGATTCGATCGCGGGACCTCTCACATGTGAAGCGAGAGACGTACCACTACACCACGGAATCGCTTTACATGGAATCAAGTATATGCAGAACTGAAGTCACATACATGTATATATTCATGTTCGGTATTCTCAAAATTTTACACAATCCATGGTGTTTGATTTATTTAGCCTTTATTAAACAGTTCTAATAGATGTAATAAGAACATAAAGTCCGCCAAGAACCTGTTTTATCCGCAATAACTCCTCATGCCCCAGTGCTAAAAATAGCGACATGTAATACTATAAATACTCAGTACTAATAAAACAAACGGGGCGGGGACTTTGAGAGGGGTGACAGAGGTCCTAGGGAGTTTTGGTATAAAAATTACATTGCATAAGCTCAAAATCTTCTTGAAATATCGCCGGGAAATGACAGTGTTACACACAGACAGAATGTATAAATTTACGACCTTGAACTTTGACCTTTTGACCTCAAAATCAATAGAGGTCTTCATTAGGCCACAGGGAGTTGTTATGTAAAATTTCATTGCAGTAGCTCAAATGGTTCTAGAGATATCCTGTGGAAACGAAAGTGTTATAACAGACAGAATTTGCTTATTTATGACCTTGACCTTTGACCTTTTGACCTCAAAATCAAGAGGTTTCTTCTTTAATTCATAGGGAGTTGCTATGCTAAATTTCATTGCAAAAGCTCAAAGGGTTCTTGAGATATCGTGTGGAAACGAAAGCGTTACAGACAGACAGAAAGACGGACGGACGGACGAACAAACCTCCCCCTCTTTTCAAGCGGGGGACAAAAATTCTCGTTCAAAAGAAATACTAGTATTGTTTTACTTCATACAATAGATATCATTTTCATATCAAACTTCATATACTAGTACATCGGATAAACGGAAAAAAAGAAAGAACATTCCACAATATCTTTAAAGATTACATTTTTTGGCTCTTAATTATCGGCCGCAGGAGCGGCCGATCTATTTGTGGTTGTGTTGGAAAGTGCAAATGGGGAAATGAGACGTTATTAGCCGGGCTTATTGCTCAAAGAGCAATTGACGGCTTATGTGATCCTGTTCAAGGCAGGATGTTAACCCTATAGTCGCCATTTTAAAGTTACGCGCAAAAATATACATGTAGTTCTTACTCTCAACCGCTTTTGAGATAATACAAACGCTAAATAAAGCAACAAAAAATAAAACGAAGTTTTATCTATATAAAACAAACATTAGAAGTAATGACTTTGAAAACTTCATAAGTCAAAGAACATAGTTCATTAACGTAAGGATTTTTGATAATCAGTGTTACCTTAGTTCTCTACACATACGAGGTAAAGCAGGAGAGGGGACCAGACTGGCCTGTTTGTTTACATTCAGCTGCGGTACCAGATTAATTCTGATTCTGACAAAAATCGGACCGTGGTATTAGGATTGAAAAACTCACTGTCAGTGTCTTATCATTTAAATTGATAGTTTTAAAATAATTTTTTCATCAGAATATAAACGTGATTCATGTAAGAAATCCATTCTACTCTGTAAATGAGCCCGGCTCTCTGTACTTCTGAGTACTTTGATTTTTTATTACTTCACTTAAATTTTTTTTAAAATGAAAACAAGTAAAAAACATGAAAAAATTAAAAACTTGCTTTAAACGTAACATTAATTGTTGTTATTATGTTTCGATTTCATGATCATTTCTCATCAGATAATTTATAATTTTTGGATATAAATAAGTGTTTACAATAGATACTCCCCAGGCTTGGAGTGTGTAAGATATGAAAGGAAATCGTGGTGATTTTCCGGATAATAATGACGTGGTAAAAGTGCACGGTGAATAAAAAATGAAAAGTTTTTCAACTGGTAAAAATTGCTTTGAATATGCTCTATAGCTGCAAATGACACAAAGATATTTTCTGTACATTTTGCACCGCGGCTTGCAGCATATAGCCTACTCGCAGAAACCATGGGCATTAATTATCACGTGACCAAGATCCAGGGTATCGGCACGTGGTTCTGACATGTTGAGAGGCCTACATCTTCATTTTTATGACAATAAATTCTTATCATTTATCATTGACTTTTTTTTTACATCGAGCAAGTGCGGTAAAATGTCTATTTATTTAAATTTTTTTTTAAATATTTATTTTGCTTTGAAGACAAGCCTGAAATAAAAATAATGATTCCCCTTACCAAAATACTCACCTTCTGGCATTATTGCCGCAATATTGCAGCAGCATTCTGGCAATACATTGCAGCAATATTGCGGTAATATCGTTTTTCGTATGTAAATTAGATTTGCGGCAATATTGCCAGAAAAGTGTTGCGGCAATATTGTAGCAACATTCTGGCAGTATATTGCAGCAATATCGTTTTTCGTATGTAAATCAGATTTGCGGCATTATTGCCAGAAAGGTGTTGCGGCAATGTTGCTGCAAAGCAATTTCAGTACATGTATTATTTCAGGTTTTGCTGCAGCAATATTGGGGCAACACTGCAGTACTACCTATATAAATTGGTATTTAATAGAAATAATGATCTATCAATCTAACATTTAACAAACTGTGCTGAGGAACATAAAAAATCAATAGCATAATAAGCTACAGAGTCAGTAAGAAATAGCTACTTAAGCTTATGCTATTCTTTGAAAAGATAGAAAAATTTTGTTGAAAAAAGATGTGTTTTTGAAACACTATGCCCCCAGCGGCAACAAAGTTTTAAAAACCATTTTTAGCATGTAGGTCAAAGTCACAAGGTCATTGATCTTGGTGACATTTGAAAGAATTTAATTAGTGGAATATGCATACTAAATATGAAGTCTCTATCTTTTATGGTTCAAAATTTATGGTGGAGGTTTAAAAAGGCTATTTTTAGCATATAGATCACAGTAAAGGTCACAAGGTCATTGACCTTGGTGTCATTTGAAAGAGCATAATTAGTGCAGAATGCATACCAAATATCAGGTCGCCATCTTTCATGGTTCAAAAGTTATGTCGAAGGTTCAAAAAATTTATTTTAAGCATATAGGTCACAGCCAAGGATACAAGGTCTAAGACCTTGATGTCATTTTAAAGACCTTAATTAGTTGAGTATACATACTAAATATATAGTCTTTATTTCTCATGGTTCTTAAATTATGGCAAATATTCAATACAAAAAAAACTATTTTTAGCATATAGGTCACAGTCAAGACACAAGGTCATTGACCTTGGTATCATTTGAAAGGACTTAACAAGTGGAGTATGCTCACCAAATATGAAGTCTCTATCTCTCATTGGTTCAAAAGTTATCATTAATTTATGGCGAAGGTTAAAGTTTACAAACAGACAGGACAAAAACAATATGCGCCCCCAATTTATCAATCCGGGCACATAAAAAATGTATATAAAAATATTAATATGCCACTGTGAAAATGTCCAGCAACTCTGCATTATTTTTCAAATAACCTTAATTAGCTGCCCATCACATATTATGAATTCCCCAATGCCAATCAGTATAATTTATAGCTTGTTTGTAATTTCCAACATATATATAGAATCATTTTTTTCTTGCAGGTATTCAAATATGCAATAAATTAATTATGTATGTTCATGCATTTAATTGATAACATGCATTCATATTTTCCTGCAACAATGGTATGATATATTATATATAGACATACAAGTATAGTATACATATACTTGCATCACAAGCACTAGTTGAAATACATATAATTTTTCCTATTTTATCTCCATAGAATCATTCATCTAAAAAGAATACGGTTTTGACTTACCACGTCTGAGATATATACCATGAAAACAGAGTTAGACATTCCTATAATTCTTTCAAAAGGTCATGTCATGGAAACTGCTGAAATTGTTTTTTTCTGCCTATTCAACATTATTCTGTCTTACTAGTCATCACGTCTAATCCTATTGTACACAGTTAACAACTCCAATTAACTTGATACCATTCAATAATGAAGCAAAACATGCTTGCATGCCTTTGAATTCCCTCCATTTTATTTGAAAAGAGGAAGTAAATTACTGAGCATGCTCACAAATGCCTAATGGGTAATCCTAGATCTTCTGGTGACATTCTGGCAATACTGCCAGAAAGTTTTTTTTTTCCTGACAGTATTGCCAGAATGTCACCAGAAGTTGTTGCAGCTAGCGGTGATATTTCACCAACCCAAAGAGCTTGTTTATGGTGACAAAAATGTGTTGCTGCAATGTTGCCGCAATATAGCAGTTGCTGCAATAATTTTACATTGGTAAGGGTCAACTACTTAGTTTTTTCCACCTTTGAATATCTTGATGTGCTTTCCTTGCATGGACGCTTTTAGAATTGTGAAAGAATTTTTATTAAAAGCTTAACTTTGTTTGCGGCCGATTTGATGCTTTGCATCAATTTTACTTGTTATAGATTAGACTTATATACATTATATAAGATAAACACCAATGTTTGGAGAGATTTGCTTCCGACAGCTTAATCGCGCGCGAAACAGAGTAAATGATGGCGCGATGAAACCCTTTCCGCTGAATATTTCAAACACTGATGACTATATTTAAATGATTTTTAAATAATCAGATTCAAGTTTAATATACGCTTTACACAGAGTAGCGATGAAAGATTAATTATGGCTGCATAGAATTATTCGTTACTGCTGTTTAAAAAAATTTTATCCTCCAAAAATGATTTTCACAATTATAACCCCGCTCCGAAGGAGACGGGAAATTCTGATTTACCCTTGTGTGTCTGTGAGAGAGGGTGTGTGTGTGTGAGGGTGTGTGTGTGTGTGTGTGTGTGTGTCCGTTCGTAACAATTTTTTTTTATTAAAACTGTTACCCACTATTTCAATGCATATATAAAAGAAACATGTTGATCAGTAAATATAGTTTTAACATACCTTCCCTGCAACGTCTGTTACTTTAATGGACACTTGTTTTTCATCAACGGTGACATTTCTTTCATATGTTACTTCCTCCAAAGAAGCGTATTCACTTAGATATCTTCCGGTCAAAAACCGCACCACGATGGCTAAAATAATTCATTGTAGGTTTAGTATATTTAAGTAAATACATGGTAGGGAAGAAAAAGTAATTAAATAAAATTCAAAACTTTTGCAAATATTAATATTCATTTCAAAAAGATTTAAGAAATTGCACATTAACTTTTATGAAAATTATACACTATCAGTTCATTGACGGAACTCGTAATCAGAGCACAAGATTCTCTCTATATAGGATATTTTAAAACCATTTTCTTCACCTTGAAAGTCGGAAATATCCTTAAAGCTAGAAAGTATGAAAAAGTTCACGACCCCCTCTTGTCATTAATGTGAGAAAAAAAAAAAAAAGAACATCAATCAGGTAACGAAAATAACAACTGATGGAGATGTATTGGCACTCGGCGAGAAATTTAAAACACATGCTATTTTCTGCTACACTAATTACTTCATAAATAGTCGAGGGAAAATCTCAAATGATAGAAGGTACCCCAGGAAATTTATATAAAGTAATCATATATGCACTTATCAATGATTTTCAAAAAAAAAAAAAAAAAATCAGAACAAAAATGTTTATACTTTGGCATGTGGACAAAAATACTTGAATGAGAACATTATTTTAAGGTGCAGTTAATATCCTCTGATATTAGACTGCTTTAGGTTCCTACAGCTCGATGAAGACTGGGCTCTCAATAATCAAGGTATCAACAAGTAATTTACAGAAAATTTTCCCAAGGTTACTCGGGATACATTTCGGAATAAAAACAACAATAAATATCAATTTGTTTATCATGTTTACACATTTCTCTTTACTTTCCGACTAAAAACATCCTTAAGAAACTTAATATGTCTTTCTTATCTGAATAAAAGAGAATTTGGTATCAAGCATAACTCAATAAAGAGTTCATTGTATTCCGAACTGACGGTATTAATCGGCATATTCACAATTAAGTTATCAGAAGCTCAACTTTTATCGGAACAGGTTTTGTTGAATAAACAAAACTTTGTTAACGGGCGAATATCTAGGACTGAAGAAGATTGGAACTATCGCAATAAACTTACAAGTGATGGTTCTTACCGAAGTTAAAGTAATACTGTAGATATAACTCGATTTGTCTTTTAAAAAATATTTAACAATACCTACGTAATATAAAAGCGGTTACAGAATGGCCAAGTGGTATAATGTAGAAAACATGCAAATACATTCAAATTTCATTAACTTCGAGATATCCGAAGATTCGAGATATCAAGGGTAAAATAGTCAAAGAATATGTAGTTGGGACTTCCAAATCACTTTGATACATATCCATATGGTATTCGAGATATCGGTGTTCAAGATACCACAGTTCCACTGTACATCTTATAGACCAATTCATTATTCCTATGTACGTATTCCTATACATTGATTTTTTTTTTTTAGTGAAATCGCATATCTTTAATTACTTATATGGGCAAAGTATGCTATATAATAATTAATTAAAAAAGATGCGATTCTTTTGATGTCATAAATTCTTTTTTAAAATCATATTTCTTTTCAAATAAAGCGCATTCTAAATTTACAGAACTAAATAAATCGTAGATTCCTGGTAATTACATAAGATATGCCATTGAGAGGAATGTAAAAACTGTTTAATTTAGGAATTACAATATTATTACGACAGAAAGTGGTGCAATTGAATAACGGGTAGATTGCCCCGGTACACTGATAGCGGCATTAATAAAGGTGTCATATCTATAATTTACACTTCATTTGGTACTTTATATGGAGTGCATAGTAAATCGAAGTGTGGGAAACTTAGTACAATGTACTAATTCACACGTTATATGGTACTTTATCTGAAGTGCACAGCAAATCGAAATTTAGGAACCTTAGTACTTATTGAAAAAGGGGGAACATGGGGGATTTCAAACTAAAAATCACTAGATGTGTTCGTAATTTCTTTCCTGATAGAAAGGGAACAGGTTTCTTCTGAAACAAAATTAAACGCGTACGATTAACGTTTGATTAATAAAACAAAATTGCATACAGGAGCGGATCTAGGATTTCCAAGTTGAAATGAAGCTAAAAGAGAACAGAACCTCGTAATACCTGTACTTAATATAAGTTTAATGACATAAAAATTAGCAACAATTCCTTAATTCCGTAATCCGTCATTGGAATTAAAGAGCATGGTGAATACGAACATTTAACAGCTGTTTTTAAAATCTCAGATGATTTCAGATCCATTCATCGACATTCTTATGATGATATCGTATCCTCTTTTTCTGTATTCACATTAAAGTAATCTCAACATAGCCGAAAATTTTTTGTCCAATAAAACACTCGTCGTGATAGGAACCTGGCAGATTTATTTCAAATCTTCACAGATCAGTTAAAGATCAAACGTCTTAACATCCGAATCAGGTGTTGTTTTTATCGACTTTAAAACTAAGTCAACTACAAACACAAAATTATACAGTGTAGATGTGTCTTTGATGATATGATAATCAAAATTTTAAAAAATACGCTCGTAGATTTCTAAAAATAGTAAATATCTGTTTAATTCAATCTTTTCAATTCTTATTCAAGACAAAAATACATTACTTGTGATTTACTTTAAAATTTGTCCCTATGACAGATTTTCGTTTAAGAAAAAAATCTGGTTAAACTTAGTCCACATTCGGTTAAAACTGTGCAGTTTAAAAGTTTTTTTCACAAACGAAAAACTATATTTCTAAAGGGATTGTTAATCAAAGATTTTTTTAAAATTTCAAATAATAGATGTAAATTTACCTGAAAAGAAGTTATAGTACTATGAAATACGTTAACTTTGCTTTGCAACAATACCAATTTGGAGCAGAGAAAACACGGACATAATCTAAAAACATCATAGGAGTTTTCAGGTGCCACTGAGGAGTAAACCTCCCAAGTCGACCAATCACATACACCAGTGTGTGGAAAAAGGTCAATCCGCAACCAACCCCGCGATTTCTTTCATAGATTGTATTTGCTAACAAGTCAATGTTTCAACCATAGAATTTGAAAAATGTTGAATCTAAACAAGACTGTTGATATCCTTATTTCATCAACTTGTTTGTCAATAACTTGCCTTGATTTAAAAATTGCTCTTATTCAGAGATACATTTAAGATCTTGATAATAGAAAAGTGAAACTCGTCACGTTCATCATAAACTTAAACCATTTAAGATATGAGAAGACTTGATTCAAAGTTTAATTTTCATAAAATTAATTTTGACTATATGGTTATGTAATAATGCCAAGTAAAAGCTAATTTCTCTAAATTATTTATTTCTTTGCAACGCTTGATCATTTTTGTGAGATTGTTAAATGTTACATCAGCTCTCTCGCAATATATAATCTGAAAGAAAAGGCAGCATAGATTTAGAGGCTGCCATCTGAAGTCATCTTTCCCAAGTGGCGCCACCAGGCAGGGAAGAATCTTATGCAATACACAAACTGTACTTTTAGTCAAAAATAATATTGCCTTTAAAACCATTTTACAGTTTCGAAATCATTTCATCAAAATATCAGAGAAAGGCTTAAAACGGTGAATATTGTATGCACTTCTGAAACATACAATATCCTCATACATTTCGACAAGAGAATCATTACTTTCTTGTCGATAAATTAAATAGAGTCTCATCGTCGCTAGGATCTAATTAATGTCAAAAATTGCAATGAAAGGCATTTCCTATGACATGCTTCATTAGTGTCAAATTACTGACATAAATGTTGCTCACTTGCATTTGATGTTTTAACGAGACATAAGTCGACCATAGCCACGCTTGGTACTGCATTGAAAAATATTTCTTTTTAAAACAATAAGTTCAATTTAAATAGAATATACTATGAAAAACATGCGATTTTTTTTAAAATTTAAACTACAGTAACAAATAATTATACCGGTACCTCATTTCTTAAAATAAACATCAATTTTAAACATTAATTAAAAACATTGATTGGCAATTGATGGTAAGGAAAAAAAAGGATAAAGAAATGAAAATACAACCCAGTCTTACCGAAATTACAGATCTAGAAAATCATTTATTGAAAAAAAAAATCTTGCAAGTGGACGAAATTCTTTACGACTATGTGTGTGTTAAAGTTAATGATGCTAGTGAAGAAGTCGTATATGTAAAATTAATTATAAAACTGACCTGTTTTGCCGACACCTTCCTTCCCCAGCACCAGAATGTTAATGGATCCTTTCATTTTTTGGAGATCAATGAAAAAAAGAGTCATCCGAATAGAAACATACTTCCTGTTTGAGTCAACAGAAAAATCGAATATATCGCACACATTACATAACCAAAATAAAATTAAAACTCCACGTTTGATTTATCAATCAGTTGTTGCGAAATATTACTCTCAGGTTTGTAACACCTATCCTTGTCAAAAAATATATGACCCTCCAATCTCTTCAGTAATAAATTACTGGCAGTTCAAGGCAAGTCGGACTAATTGAACTGCGATTTACAAAATGTGTGTGATTGTTTAGATAAGAGATCGCCAAAGAAGCAGTAAAACCATGTTGTAGAGAGCAAGGATAGGAGCTAGCAATATACAGGTGAATCTGTCTGTATCAAAGTGACGGGGAGATTTTGCGGTTTTAAAGAATTTCCTCCCGGATTTCAACGTACAAAGTCGGCCAGACTTCATGATAAAATGTAATTATCAAACACTTCAATTTCACGTCAATTTACGGGCTAAGTAAATAATGTTGCATTCCTTGACATTGTTGGCAAAGGATAGTATATTTATCTTTCTGTCTTGGCAGAGTGCATTGGCAAAATGTTTGTGATAAATTGAAATACTTTAAAAATCTCACATTTAACTGAACAAGTTTCATAGAAATGTTGCATAGAATGTTAGTTGCGTAAAAGTATAGTATATAAACAAGACCTTCCTTTGGGTAGCAACAATTTTGACATTGACCTTTGGAGTTTGACATGCATTTGAGAAAATTCACCCCTCGCCATGAGCATACAGGGGCATCAGTGTTTCAAAAATACTTTTTGGGGGTAAAAACTCACTTTTCATCACATATATATACAGGCTGAAAAATCTTTTAAAAAGACTTAAAAACACTGATCGATACACTGATTTGAATTTATAAATGAACACACTTTAAAAAGCTATTTAGGCACCACTTTTAATTACTACATTTATTTTCTTTTAACAAGTTTATTACTTTATTTTTAAAAATGTATTTTTATGAGTTGCCATGATACTTTCAGTTGTAAATATGTACATTTTATTTGTAATTTCTTTTAGAACAACTTACGTTCAACATTAAGAGATATTTATTATAACTGCACTGTTATCAATTGCGTTACATTGCCATTTTCATGCTCTTTTTAAGGAAGCTCTAAACACTAATAAAAAGTGCTTTTTGTACTTGGAAATAAAATACCGGGTATATCATATAAAGTTGTTCATATGTGGATTATTTGATTAATTTTCAACTAGGGTACCTGCCTTATTTCCGCAGGAAAAATGTTCCATGAAAATAGACTATTCGTGAGCAGAAATCACTTGTTTACTCACATAGGAAAAATTAATAGAAAAATTTAATTCATTTACTTATTCTTGGTCTAAAATAATGCTAAAAATATTTTAATCTATTACAAATTGTGTAATTAACTGTAAATAACCATTTTTTCTATCTTGCTTCTAAGAGCAGATCACTCTAACTGCATAAAACTACCCTACAAATAGAACTCTTTAGTGTGCAGTGTTTAGAGCTTCCTTAATTAAAACAGATTTCTTTAATTTTAGTTAATTCGAGATTGGAATGAATAATTCATTAATGACTCTTTATGAAAATATTAAACGCTTGCTTGTTTTCAGTTTCACATAAAAAAATTGAAAGTAGACTTTTATTTTAATTAATTAATATTTTCATAAAACGTAATTCCTTATGACAAGGTGTTTCTGGTATCTATATATACAGACCGACTTGGAGTTTGAGCCACCTTTGAACAGTTGGAACTAGGGCTTTCATACTTCATATCCTACCCGTATTTATGTGTGTATTCATTGTGACAAGACATTTCCATGCATGGATATATTTTTAAATTTTGACACACTTTTAAAAATCTTAAATCTTGAAACCATAACTTTTGAACAGCTATGACAAAGGTCTATATATTTCCTAGATGTATTCTTTATGACAAGGCCTTCATTTGAATACCAACAATTTTGACCTTTTTGAGTTCGACCTACATTTAAAAAACTTTAACCTTGGCCAGAACAGTTGAGACTGAGGTCAAAATTGTTGGTATAACAAGAAATTGATACACCTGCGAAATAAGAAAGCCTATCCATATATATATATTAACTGGTCAAAAGTTTGTTTTCAAACGTTAGATTTTTTTCAAAGGTTCTCAAAGGTCAAGGTCAAATATATTTACAGCCGAAAAAGGTCTTAATTTTCACAATGAATACACAAGTGAAGTACGATTTAGTCCTAGTAGCACCAGGCAATTGACACAAAAAGGTATGGTCAAGGATGCTGTTACTTAGCTAAATGTGACTAAGTAAGATCATATGATCAAATTAGAGAAAATCCATGTAAAGCTCGAATGTTATTCGTAGGGCACGAAAGTAGTCCCGGAGAATCGACACTGTATGGAGTTTGCTCTGAAGGCCCAAGCTGATGTCGAGTAAAAAAAATTAGGTCAATTTTGGAATTGATTTCAGAATATCTTGAGAAGTATAAGGAATTACGGAATGAAATTTGGTAGTAATGAAAATTGTTTATATTTGAATAGATATGGATAAAAAGTAAAATTGTAAAGCATTTGATTTAAAAGAATTTTATTGGCGAAAGTAGGTAACCTATTAAAAGAGATCCATACCTTTATTTTTTTTTTCAACACCTCAATTTTTTTTCTAAGCGATCTAAAGGCCTGTGATTGGTACCCAAGGGAAGATCTTCAGGTTTGTTTCATTTATTTTGTCGTAAGGACTGGTAAGGATACATGAAATATGAAAGCCATTGCTATGGCACACCAAATTCACAAAAAAATGAGCTAAACATAGTTTCACAGTCGATAAACAAGGTTTGTCGAATGTAAGCTATAGTTTACGGACTGTAAACTATGATTAACAACGTTATTCTATATTTTACATCTGTAAACCATAGTTAACGCGATAATCTATGTTTCACAACCGTAAACTATACTTGACACCAAAAACAATCATTTACGATCGCAAAACATAGATTACATGTATCTATGGCACGCCAAATTCACAAAAATGAGATAATCATAGTTTCACAATCGATAAACTAGGTTTATCGACTGTAAACTATAGTTTACAAACCGTAAACTATAGTTAACGATTCGTTAAGTATAGTTTTCATCTGTAAAACTATATTTAACGGTTGTTAACTATAGTTTACGAATGTTAATTTAAGTTTATCTGTCTGAAATAAAGCGTTAACAATAGATTTTGTTGATAAACATAGATTCACGTTTGTAAACTATAGTTTACAATCGTAAACTATAGTTAAGAGTTGTTAATCATAGTTTCACAAATTGTGAAACTATATTTATCAGATCGTTAACTATAGTTAATGGTTTGTAAACTATAGTTTACAACCGATAAACCTAGTTTATCGATTGTGAAACTATGATTATCTCATTTTTGTGAATTTGGCGTGCCATATGTATCTGATAAATACAGTTTCACGATTTGTAAACTATGGTTTACAACTATAAACTATATTTAACGATCTGATAAATATAGTTTCACGATTTGTGAAACTACGATTAACAACTCTTAACTATAGTTCATGATTGTAAATTATAAGTTTACAGACCTGAATCTATGTTTATCAACAAAATCTATTGTTAACGTACGTCTTATTACAGACATATAAACTTAGATTAGCATTCGTAAACTATACTAAACAACCGTTAAATATAGTTGTACATATGCAAACTATAGTTTACGGATTTTTAACTATAGTTCACGGTTTGTAAACTATAGTTAACAGTCGATAAACCTAGCTATATAGTTTATCAACTGTGAAACTCTGGTTATAGCTCATTTTGTGATGTGATTTGGCGCGCCATACATTACTATAAACCAATAGTCATGGACAAGGTAGAACTTTTTGTGGACAAACAGAGGACAAATATTGCATGCTTGGAATCTTACACTGGGGAAATAAAAATTAAACACTAAAATCCTCAGAGTTTTACGGAATAAAATGGCGCGATTTGAGAGGGTTTTAATTGATAGATATTCATATGCTTGGTTAGCAAAACGCTTTCTTGCATGTGGCTAAAGGTCGGCTTTGAAAGTTTTTCTTCAACATTGATGAAAGAAAAATGAAAGAAGTGTGGCAGATCTCTCTCGCAATAAGTTGCATAAAACTTCTCCTCATTCCTTCATAGTAAATGCATTTTCTCTATCCTTTACGAATTATGTACATAAAGAGCATAGGTCTGAAATGCAATGCAAATCAACCCGCCTTTTATGTTACGTATATACACCTGTTTATCGGAGTTGTGCATGTTTTGAAAAATGTAGTGCCAATATAATTCTACTTATGCATTAAAAATACGTGGACAAGTGATACTTGTGTGGCATCACATAAAAGGCATTACATTCAAAGAGTTTGTACTTTTTGAGCTGTGCTGCAGACAATACTAATAAAATCATTTGGCTTAAAAATACGTCGATCAGTGCACACGAGCTCAAAAAATCTTTCATATCAAACAAATGTTCATGCATATCTCATTAACATATGACACACTTGCTTAAATTTCTCTAGACATGTCATGTTATAGCAGCAATAGTATTCTCGGTGAGATTCCTAGAGAATAAAAATTTGGTCTGGTACTGGTGTCTCTTTGAATTTGAAAAGACCAAATTATTAGGCAAAATTTTTAGTCTCTACAAATCTCGCCAAGATTGCAACAATAGTTGCAATGAGATCAGAATCTTAATGAGATCAGATTGAAAAGAAGCTAGACAAAATATCAGTTATTTTTTGTTTTTGATATTACTGATGATCTGTTTCTAGCCACTCTACAGATTTTGAAGTTCACCGGAACTGGTTAGCAATTACATTCAGCAGACCCCTAGAACAATGGTACTATGAGGTAAATGTTTAGAAGAAATATCTTTAAATATCGATATACATATTTTTGACACATGGGCCCGAAAGGGAGGCAAGACAGTTTAAAAGTTTATGAACCCACCCCAAATTTTACCGACAATTAGCGAGTGGGTGAGTGTTAAGTTTAAACCCTTACATATTCAATTTATCAATTTTATTTTTATTTCAGAAAACTTCAGAATGGACATTAGATTATCCCCCTTTCTTTGCTTGGTTTGAATATTTCCTGGCCAAAGTGGCCTATTACTTTGATAAGGAAATGCTGAGGGTGGACAATCTGAATTATGCCAGTGAAGCTACAGTCCTTTTCCAGCGACTTTCTGTCATTGTCACTGATTTCATCCTGGTGCTGGCCGTCAACAAGTAAGAGCTGAACAAAAGGAAATTCTACAATTAATTTAATATTAATTTCTATAACTTTGCATAATTGTAGAATGATTTCTGTTAGGAACTTTTTATTTTCAATACAAGTATGTCCTACTTCTAATTTTTCTGAAAGCCATGGGTAGTTGTACATTTTACAGTTGTTGTTTTACTTAATCCTTTTAACTACTTTGTTATTATTATCTAGTTTTTACTTTATGTGAATATTAGTTTATCCATGCTTGTATATTATAATGTTAATGCAGTAAAATAAAATGACAGAGTTTATTTACATCCACTGCCTTCAATGCTTACTGTTACAGATTCTGTAATTACATGAAAAATGCATGGAGAGGATCCAAAACTTCAGACAGCAGTATGCTCACCAACAAAGCCTTTGTTCTCTCTTTTTTGGTTCTGTGTAACTTTGGCCTCCTGATTGTGGATCATATCCTTTTATAACAAGTTTAATCTCTGGTGTTTTTCTTGCAGTAGAAGTGCTTTATATGTCTTTCTTTTTTATCTGTTCAGTATGATCTGGTATTTTTAAATCATTTATCCATTCATTAAGTATTTTTATACCCCCGCTCCGAAGGAGAGGGGGGTATACTGTTTTACCCTTGTGTGTCTGTCCGTCTGTCTGTCTGTCTAGCTGTCTGTCCGTCTGTCTAGCTGTGTGTCCGTCCGAAACAAATTTTCGTCGCAGTTTTCTCAGCAACTACTCATCGTAGATGCTTGAAATTTTAACACAATCTTCTCTGAGGCATGCCATATGGTGGGATACATTTTCGTTTAAATCCGATATCAACTTCCTGTTTGTCTGTGCGTCTGTCCGTTTCATACATCACAAATTTTCGTCGCAGTTTTCTCAGCAACTACTCATCGTAAATGCTTGAAATTTTAACACAATTTTCTCAGAGACATGCCATATGGTGGGATACATTTTCGCAAAAATACTATGTCGACTTCCTGTTTGTCTGTGCGTCTGTCCGTTTCATACATAATAAATTTTCGTCGCAGTTTTCTCAGCAACTTCTCATCGTCGATGCTTGAAATTTTAACATAATCTTCTATGAGACATGCCATATGGTGGGATACATTTTCGCACAAATCTGATGTTGACTTCCTGTTTGTCTGTGCGTATGTCCGTTTCATACATAACAAATTTTTGTCGCAGTTTACTCAGCAACTACTCATTGTAGATGCTTGAAATTTTAACACAATCTCTCTGAGGCATGCCATATGGTGGGATACATTGTCGTTCAAATCCGATGTCAACTTCCTGTTTGTCTGTGCATCTGTCTGTTTCATACATAACAAATTTTTGTCGCAGTTTTCTCTGCAACTACTCATTGTAGATGCTTGAAATTTTAACACAATCTTCTCTATGGCATGCCATATGTTGGGATACATTTTTTTTCAAATCGGGTATCAACTTCCTGTTTGTCTGTGCGTCTGTCTGTTTCACAAATAACAAATTTTCGTCGCAGTTTTCTCATTAGCTATTCATAGCGGATGCTTCAAATTTTATTACTTTCTTTGTTTAGGCATGCCATATGGTGGATTAATTTTGATATGAATCTGATGTCAACTTCATATTTTTCTGTGCATCTGCCTGTAACTGAACTTGTGTATATTAACATGATAGTGCTTATTTACATCAGAGCGGGGGTATTACTAGTGAGCATTGGCTCACAGATTTTTTCTGGTGTTTTGATCATGTCTTGGGTGTTTGTTTTAAACCAAAATCCATCTTAAGGTTTATCTTAAATATGTACCATATTCAGTATATTCACATAGAAGTTATTCTGCTTATAAGTTTATTGTATTTTTTTTGCAAAGATCTACTATGTAGGTCATGGCAATCTAAAGTATTCAAATTGACATCTTTGGTGAAGATCATGCTCATTTTGCATGTTTTGAAACATACATTCATAAAACATATGTATGTTAAATTTAAGACCATTTTTCTAAAATACATGTAGTTCACATTTACTTCTTTTAAGAATTATTTTGTTTCAATTTTTTTATGCTCCTTATCAATAGTAGAAGACCTTAACATTGTGACATATTCATTTTCAATACAATGGCTTCATGTTTGGAATCCTTTTGTGGTCCATTACCTGCTTGTTACAGGTTAAGAATTTGAGTCATATTCTCTTTTTGTATTTTTCTATGAAATTAAAAAGAAAAACAAACAAGAGGCCCAGGGGCCACAGCGCTCACCTGAGCACATCATGCTTGAATTTACTACCCCCCCTCCTTTCCAGGCGTTCATCATTTGAACAAACTAGAATCTACACTACCTATGATTCCATATAATTATCACTAATCATAGCTTTGAAGTACTTGAAAAGAAAATTTTAAAAGGTTTCCCTATATATCCCTATGTAAAACTTGGGTCGGCCATTTTGGCCCCACCCTTGCCCCGGGGGTCATGATTTGAACAAACTTGAATCTACACTACCTGAGGATGATTCCACATGAGTTTCATCTTTCCTGGCCCAGTGGTTCTGGAGAAGAAGATTTTTAAAGATTTTTCCTATATATTCCTATGTAAAACTTGGGTCGGCCATTTTGGCCCCACCCTTGCCCCGGGGATCATGATTTGAACAAACTTGAATCTACACTACCTGAGAATGATTCCACATGAGTTTCATCTTTCCTGGCCCAGTGGTTCTGGAGAAGAAGATTTTTAAAGATTTTTCCTATATATTCCTATGTAAAACTTGAGTCGGCCATTTTGGCCCCACCCTTGCCCCGGGGGTCATGATTTGAACAAACTTGAATTTACACTACCTGAGGATGATTCCACATGAGTTTCATCTTTCCTGGCCCAGTGGTTCTGGAGAAGAAGATTTTTTAAAAATGCCATTAATTTTTAACAAATTCATGATTATCTCCCCTTGGAAAAGGGCGTGGCCCTTCATTTGAACAAACTTGAATCCCCTTCACCCAAGGATACTTTGTGCCAAGTGTGGTTGAAATTGGCCCAGTGGTTCTTGAGAAGAAGATGAAAATGTGAAAAGTTTACGACAACGACGACGACAACGACAACATTGACAGACGACGGACAAATTTTGATCAGAAAAGCTCACTTGAGCCTTCGGCTCAGGTGAGCTAATAAAAATAGACAAGAAACCTCAAAAGAAGATAAATTGATAAAATTAAAATTTTGTTTTTGCAGAATCAGATTATTTGGTCAGCTCTCTGGTTTTCAGTCCTGCTCAACTTTAAACACATTTACCTGTACATTGCACCTGCATATTTTGTCTATCTCCTGAGACATTACTGTTTTAAATCAAAAGGTATGTACACTACATGTACTAGTCTTTACACCTAAAAATTAAAGAATTATGTAAAGTTTAGGGGTTTCAGAATATTAATTTAAGTAAAAATCTTTCACTGACTTTTTAAAATAATTTTTTTTATATTTCAGATGGAAAGTTCCACTTGTCATCATTTTCACCATTTCGCCTCTTTTCTCTTGGTTTTGTTGTCATTTATGTGTTTGCATTATCCTTAGGACCATTTGTGTATTTAGTAAGTCCAAGTTTATTTATATCCATTTCCAGTGTCATCTTACAAAGAGAATATAGAACGGTCACATTGTAACAAAATTTACGCTAGTACCTTTTTGGGATTTTAAGATCCCCGTTTCTCCTAAGACTTTCTCTTGAAGATTCAAAAATCAAAATTAGCAATTATTTTGACTTTTATGTAGAAACAAGTGCCACAAGTTCTGTCTCGGTTGTTCCCGTTTAAGCGAGGACTGTGTCATGCCTACTGGGCCCCTAATGTATGGGCTCTTTATAACTTTGTTGATAAAATTTTAACAATAATAGGTAAGTGGACATTAACATTTGAACTTTTATTTATATATCTGGACTTTAAATAACTTTGTCGATATAAATGTTAACAATACATGTTTATGTGATAGGCAAGCAATGATATGGACAGCAAAAATGATTTTATGATACACTGTACATTTCCATATAAGTTATTGACTCTTACTACTAAGAATTAATTTAAATAGGGTCAAGGCTACATCTGACAACTGGTGCCCCTTCTGCAGTGATGACAGGAGGACTAGTACAAGAATTCCATCATGTAGTTTTACCCTCAGTTCCACCAATAGCTACACTTATAGCAACTCTTCTCTCTATTTTGGTTTGTATTTTAATACATCGATATAGAGTATTAAAGGGATTCTTATTACCTAGATATGAGAAAATTGCTCCAAATTAAAAAAAAGATTAGATATATCCCATACAGACAGGGATTTGTTGACGAGAGTTGGCTTTTCAGATTTATATTTCAGTCTTTTTAACTCTCACAGAACACATTTCTCTGTCAGTCTCACATTGTTCAAGATTTAAATGTATTGATTTTTTAAAATCTTTGTCTTAATTAATAGTTATGTTTAAATATACATGTATTTTGATTAAATATTATATAGTATGAACTAAAGCTGTGAGTACAGTGTGTTTGTATTTTGTCATATTGCAGCCAGTCATGTATTATCTGTGGAACACCTCTAAAGGACCAGAAAGTTTTGTTCGAGCAGTTGTCTTGTGCGCTTTTGGATCTTACTTATTTGGCTGGCATGTTCATGAAAAAGCCATTCTCATCATCTTATTGCCATTATGGTATGAGATTTAATTCCTCAAGATAAAAATGACTTTCATAGTATTTAATTTATCAGTGTTTGTGGACAAGTGGTAAATCTAGTGTTCTAGACTCCTGGCCCTCACTGTCCTCTATGAATATCCTTCATACTGTTGAAAATAATTGCTTCATACTAGTTATTTTCAATATACAGGTGACTCTCGATCTCTCGAAGTTCAAGGGACCACAAGAAAAGTTCGAGAGATCGAGGGGTTCGAGAGATAGAAAGTAAAAAAAATCCGGAATTTTCAGTTCCGATCACCGAAGTTCTACTTTTATAGATACCGGAAGTATATGTAAATAAAGTCATTGCACGCTTTCAATTGTATTTGACAGGTAGTTTACGTGATATAAACAACAATGATTGCATTTCGAATAAATAAAACTAATTTCTAAAGTTTTAGTATTTATTTATTGTTATTTCATGATTACGTGAAACCCGAATAGCAATTGTCGGTTTGGCTATTCCGCGGCTTGATCGGGACCTTCACCAATGTTCAACAGATTTTTCTTAATCGGTATTCAGTCCTTGAGAAAGGAATTTTCTTGTGCAATATTTGCCATGCTGGAATTATTTAGACTCTATTTAATCATAATAAAAGTTCATAGTCTATCGGAACTTACTGAAATGAACATCTATAAATTAAATTTCTAAAAATTATCGTCTCAGTTTCAATTCGAAATAAGTTGTTTATAATCTACCCTGTAATTAATAACCAACTAATTATATAAAAACACGGACAACCCACAGGTGTAGTGTCATCTATGTAAACACCCAATTAACACCTCCATGCCAGCCCATGGCTTTCATTGTTTCCAGGTAAGTCCAGACTGCATCAATTTTACGCTTGATTGGCGTGTATAAACGTGCGCAATCAAAACTTCGAGAGATAGAGAGTAAAATTCAATGAAATATGTGTAACGGGACCCAGATTTTGGTTCGAGAGATAGAGAACTTCGAGAGAGAGAAGTTCGAGAGATCAGGAGTAAATTTGCTTAATTATATAGAGGAAAAAAACGGGACCGGAGGTTCACTTCGAGAGATAGAGAACTTCGAGAGATCGGAGTTCGAGCCATCGAGAGTCACCTGTATATGAATTTTGTTTTAAAGCTAGGTTTATATTATATTTCATTTTATTATACTGAGACTTGTATATACCGGTAAATGAATATTTCCAGTTTGTTAGTGTTGAACAAAAGAGAGGATGCCTCGGTCTTTTTATTACTCTCCACAACAGGCCATTATTCTTTGTTTCCATTACTCTTCACACCAGCAGGTATAGTATAGTCCTGCCTAAGGCAAAAAATTAATTTCTTAGTTCTCAGGCCCTCCCTTATCTCCTCCTAGGGTGCCTCATTGACCCTTTTTATTGCTAAATCAATGAAATAAAAAAAAAAAACAAATCACCTCCCTCATCATTTTTTGGAGGTTTTGTACAATCTAAAAAGCTGCTCATCATTGGGGGCAATAAAATGTATATAAAAAAAGGCCTGAGAACCAAGGAATTAACTTTGCATGGCCTAACTGTGACCAGCATTTTCCTGTAGTCATTACTTTGAAATAAAGGAAACATGCATTGATTTACTAGTGTGGATCACAGATCTAGAGAATTTTAGCCTTGCTTAGGTCACTTCAAGTGACCCTTCAATTATTTAATGATGCTTGCTACTAAAAAGTAGGAAATGTGGAATTGATGTTCAATATTCTAATTTTTGACATTTCTTAATAAAGTTATGCAATGTTTGAAATCATGTATTATACCAAGTGTAGCAAGTGATCTTACTGATCATTAATTTGGTATTGAGACTTTGTCGTAAATGTAGATTAGGTTTGTAAAGTGAGAGTTGTCATCTTTTATTTACAATCATTTTAAAAAATTTTCATTTAAAAAGTGCACTGTATTCTTAAAGACACCTACTCTGTTTCAGAAACCATGACCAAGATTCTTTTGATGTTAGTGTATTCTGTATGTGCTTTTTCTAGTCTCGGATATATTTACAAGTGAGTTAAAAAAAACTTACCTTTTAAAAGAGTTTACTTTGATGAAACAAACTAACTTGCAGCAAAGCATTCTTGAGTTAGATCTATGAGGATTCAAGTGTGTTCAGCTCTCTTGTAAGGGGGGATTACTGAGGATGTGAAAATTTCCATTATTACATTTAGTTGAACAGTAAATTTCATATTTCTTACAATAAAATAATTCTTTTAAAATATACCATTCATTCAAATGGAATATTAACAACACTCTACAATTTTCAGGTCCTCATGGAGTTGGAGGTCCCTTCCTCTCCTGAATTCTTTTGAATCTTTGTACATTATTGGACTTATTCCATTGGAGCTGTGGAACAGTGCCATATTTCCTTTGTTTAGCTCCTCTGAAAAATATCCATTTCTTCCTTTAATGCTAATTTCTGTGTATTGTTCTGTGGGAATTATTTATTCCTGGATTAAGTTTTATGTGATAACTTTATTGGACAAAAAAGTTAAATCTCAATAAATGTCTATAAACCAAGTCTTGCTACATTCTTAATTTCTTAGCGCAACAATTTATATTCATGTTTTGTACTGTAACATACCTTTATGCAAGAATTTTTGTAATGAGGATGGAGTGATGGTAGGAGAATGGGAACATTAATGATTTATTTATCAGACAAGTAACATGATATGTTTTTAATTCCTAGTGGATTGAAATGTCAATAATTTCAGAAAAAATTACATGTAAAGATCCCCAAATGAGCCAGTTTTTTTAAAACTCGATATAGCCACATCTTATATCAGATTACAGGTCTTTCAAGAAAATGATCAGACATAATGTCACAAGTTGCAGAATCTAAAAATGGAAATATTTAATTATTATCTCCCCTGAGCCTAAGGCTCAAGTGAGCTTTTCTGATTGACATTTGTCCACTGTCTGTAGTTGTTGTCATTGTAGTTGTTGTCTTTGTAAACTTTTCACTTTTATACCTTCTCCACTGGACCAATTTCAACCAAACTTGGTACAAAATAATCCTGGGTAAAGTGGGTACAAGTGTTTGGTTTTTTTTTTCAGATGAGGGGCCTCACCTTCTTCCAAGAGGGAGATAATCAAGAAGTAATGAAAATTGGTTCAGATTAGTTAAAAATCTTTACAAGAACCACAAAAAAAAAAAATGAAACATGTGGAAGCTTTCTGGGGAAGTGTAGCTTTCAGTTTGTTTTTTTTTAAAATCATAACAACTTTGGCTGTAAACAAAATAACCAGTCTAGGTAGAAAAGTTGATGTTACAGAATCTCGTTCAAAGTTTTCTACTGAAATAAAGAGAGTGTATTAGTTGAAAACGATACATTTAAAAACAGACAAAAGGGTTGCATTTTCTATATCATATAGGGCACGCTAGATTACCAAAATAGGAAAATGTGTGTTGACCTCACTGGCTGATCAGATTTAAAAAGAAAAAAAATAGAAAGAGGGGGTGTGGTGGTGGTGGGGTGTTCCACCTCCCAAGTGCATGTGTAAAATTGCTGAAATTTGTTTACGTTCCGAGATATACCATACTGCAACATACATTAAGGGGGAGGCCTGGATGGAGGGGGGGGGGGGCATGCAGCATCCATATCAAACTCTTCACCTACACATACATCTACTATCTATTAGCAAAACACCATTTTGAAAAAAAAGAGAAAAGGGTCTTTACACCCCTTAACTCCCCGCGTAATAAGGTCCTGTAATGACATGCCAAGAAATCTCGTCCGATTTCGACAGCGATGGAGTCAATAAAAGTGTAATTGATGCAAATCACCCATATTCCCCAAACGCCAGCAAGACAATTTACGGCAGCAGACTTCTGGGGGTGGATCCTAGGTTTTAAGCTTTCTTAGTTAAAGAAAAATAAACTTCTACCCCAGGAAGTAGTACAAATACCCTAAAAAGTTACTGTCAAAAATCTTTATTTACAAAATACGTAAAATGCCAGAGGCACTGGTACCAAAATTTATTAAAAATAAAAAATTGGACTGAAGAAAATAAGAAAAAAAAAATCAAAAGAAAATATTCACTTTAAAATGAAAATATATACATGGCCAATCGGGTAACGTCTACCCATTCAGTACTCGTCTCCATCTTGTTCAACCAGGAACTGATGTAAACTTCCGGAAATTTGGTACTCTTTTATCTATATTTCGACGCGGTACTTCCACAACTACCCGATGTCAATTAATTTGTACATAGAAAAAATATTTTGAAATTGAATTACGTAAAAAATAAAATGAAAGGCAGCTTATTTTATTGAAGAATTACTTTACTATAATTAATTTCACCCCCCCCACCCCACCCGGAAAAGGCAATGGGAGAGGGGGGGGGGGCAAAGGCTTCTAAATAACTAGTATTCTACCTATAATTTTAACCCAGTAAATTTTAGGATCCCTCCCTCAAAACTGCGGACATTAATTGCTTCCGCACGTCTCCCAGGGGAAGAATCACAGATTAATGTTAATTCGGCTTTTATTGAGTTTGCTATACGGAGAGAATGCTAAGGTTTTCTTGGCATGATGTTATAAGCATGCGACACAGAAGTTTGTCTGGAAAAGATTTTTTTTCTTTTCTGTATTTCTTCACTTAATATTAAAGGCACCCATTTCCACATACTTTTTTGTGTGCCGGAAAGAATTTTTACGTGGGCAATATCAATGTGACGGATTATACACAGGTGCCGGATTATACAGTTTTCACTGTACTAAGTGAAAAGCCTCGGAGGGGTAGAATTTTTCGATATAAGACTAATGTATTAATTCTAATTAATTATTATTATTTAGACTAATTTAGCGACTTATTGATAAAAATTCAGGTGCCTGTGGTTAAATAAATTTTGTACAAAAGTTGCTTGTTTGATTTGCAAATAAATCGAGATCGGCATTCAATAAAAAGAAAACAGCTCAACTTGGATCACGTTGTGGTGGTTAACCTTCGTTTGTTAAAAAAGGGAAATTATGTCTTCTTTAATTGCAAAACATTTTCTTAACAATTTTCAAAAGTCAAGAAGAGCGATCTCCGCCGCTTCTTCATTTGGAAGAATCCTGTCATCAGCAAACTTTCGCAGTAACCCACCGTCCAGCGTGTTGGCCTTTTCGAGGAAACTCGAATGTAGTTCACTTCAGAAAAGATTGCTTTACACCGAGACAGATCAGGATATGTCTCAGCATATTGCAAAGGAAATTGAGAACGAGAAAAAGAGCTCAGGTGGTCAGGAGACAGAATATTTGAAAAACTGGAAAATTGTGCGAGATGGTTGTGAAGTTTCGATGTCCAGATCGGAGGGAAACGAAACCATAACGGTAGAATTTAATGTCAACAACGCCACTGATTTGGTCGACGAGGGTTCAGAAGACTACAGTAACGAAATGCCACAAATGATTTGTAGACCGCCATTTATTGTACAGATCAAAAAGCAGAGTGGCATGAAAATCCGCATTTCTTGCCAGTTTCTTACTGAACTAGATGCAGATGATGGTGACGAGCAGGAAGTTCGCGACAAATTTGAAATTGTTCACTTCAGCGTCTGTAAAGGTGAAATTGTGCCATCAACATACGTCTGCAGTGGAGAGACGATGGACGGAGAAATGTATGAAAAGTTGATGGACATGTTGGACGAACGCGGAATAGACAATGAATTTGCCAAAGAATTAATTGATTTTAGTACCAACTATGAACACGGTGAATACATCAAGTTTCTCAATACATTCAAATCTTTTGTGGATGAGAAATAAGAACAGTATAGTAGTAAAGTTGTGTATTCTGAAATCTTGTACTTTTTTGATAGAAAAGAGTTATCATTTCAGTGATTTGGCATTTGTGCTTTGTGAGAGAATGTCATTGATATCTTGATTCCTTTCACAATAAATCACATATTTAACCTATACATGTATATATAAAATATGGTTAATACAGGGAAATGTTTGTGCTACACCATGATGATTATATATAAAGGATCTCTTTTCTTTTGTCTTAAGGTAGAGATTGATAGGTAGTAAACAAAAAAACTATTCATTTGAATTTTTCTGATTTATTTATATGTTTGTGTTGATTCCTTGTTCTAAAAAATATAAAAAGTTCAAGGTAGGTCATCGGCCTAGTTAATGAGAAATTTGACATTTTAAAGATATCCTTCATCAACCAGCGAAGAGCTGAAAAAGCAGGGAATAATAATATAAGAATATGATATGAAAAGGGCTGTAAATTTTTTATTGCTATATCAATTATCATTTGTCTTATATGAATTCAAACATCTGTCTGCATGGATTAATATTTGACATCAATCTTAAATTTATCAAGCATTGTAAGCAAAAAACAGAATTACATTTACCAAGATGCATGGTCAAATTAGGTTAAAATATTGCCTATTCATTGCACAAGGTCTCACACTTCTGCTTCAACTGTGAAAAAATTACCCATCAAATTTCTTTTTTTATTGCATATTATAGTTAGTCTATAAGTGTCTTAAATTTTAGAAGAAAATCATACTACATAATGGGGTTTAAATTCAACCTGGAACAAGTTTATTATCTTACACCCTACCCTACCCCCTTCCTTTAGAAGGATGCAATTTTGAAGAATATGGTGACTAAGAGAGATTATCAAGAATTTATCAAAATATTTCACAGAAAATCTGTAAATTCTTTGTAATTTTCTTCTAAATTACATTTTGTATCACAAAAACAATTTATACATGTACACCCAGACACATGTTGCCCTGATTGACCTTTTTGCACTTATATTAAAAAAGATAAGAACCTTCTTTTATATCGTTCAAATTGACTTTGATAGATAGAATTAATCAAAATATTTCAAAGAAAATGAGTAAAATTTCAAGTAATATTCTTTTAAATTACATTCTATATCACATAAAACAATTTATACATGTACACCTGGACATATGTTGCCCTGCTTGACCTTTTTGCACTTATATTAAAAAAGATAAGAACTTTCCTTGATATCGTTCAAATTGACTTTGTAGATTTATTATACATATGATTCTTGGATGAATTATCAATGACAATATGTTTTGGCCAATTCTGTGCATAAGTAAACTGGTTTTATTATCTTTTTTTGACAAGAATAGAATGATTAATTTCACTTTTCTTTTAACAATTCCTTTTTTATTCCAAATACATGTACAACATAAATAAGAAAACCCAGTGATTATGAAGTTTTTAACATAGAATCAATCCATGGCATGTTATCCTTGTTTTAAAAATATTCAGATACATTATTACACGTCTGTTAAATGAAGACTGCCTGGTCATCAGTTGTCAGATATTAATACACTAAAGCATGGTTAAAAAAAAATGCTAAATAAATGGTAAAAAGTGCGGGAAAATTGGGTGATTTGGTTATCATTACATACATACAAAAGTATCATGATGTAGTTCAACAAAATAAAGTGAATACATTCAGTACATGTACGGTAATAGGATAAACTTGCTATTTTGCTTTTTGTCTTATTGGCTAACAAAGATCAATGTAAACATGTATGCATCTTTTATTGCCATCGTATGCAGCCAGTTGCGTCATGTTCAATGATCCTGACAAAATTCTGTTGTTTTTATGTCAATACAACAAAGGTGTTCTTTCACAAGGATCTGAAGCAAGCAAAATTCACTCTGTATATTCAGATTGTGAAGCACAACTTATGGTGTGATATGTCCGTTCCTCTTTAACGTCTCCTTCTGGTAGTTTTTTTTCTGAAAAGAACAGAATATCTTAATACAATAAGAATGAAAATACATATTTTACTTCTTTCTTACACTGCAAACATAGTATGACTATGTCTATATGAATATAAGACACTTTTGAGATACTTTTTTTTATTATACAATGTCATGAATTTTTTTTAACTAAATGCATATAAAGTCAGCCTCATTAATCTGGGCACTTTTGCTCCCAAGGAAATTATTTGGATTAATGAATTGTCTTACTTAAACAAACTGGTATATAAGGATAAAGATCAAATATTTTAGTTTCTAAATGCAGGCCACACTCTAAGGCCAAGACCATGGGGTTAAAGCAATATGAGCTGCATTTTTGAGAATTTTATTTTGCTGGTAAAATGTGTTATTATGATTAATCTGTATGTAATCTAAACCATTATGATCAATTAGACCAAAATAAAGTTTAAAAATGTTTCAGAAGAAATATTTCTGCACGACCAAAAATACAATATTATATAAGAAATCATTATTGTACAGGACGACAATAATTCAATTTTGCTTCAATCAAAGCATATAAAAAGTTTTTCCATAGCAATATGAACAACAGAAGTTTATAAACGTTCTATTTTCCTGTCATTGAAATAGTTAAATACAAATTTGAAATATTTTTTTCCGATGTCAAACATGCAGCTCATATTGATTTAAAGAAAAAGAAATAAACGTGAAATACAAAGACTCAGCACAAACTGTTCATGAGTTAATATCAAAGGATCAAGTTTTTGTGGAAATAAAAAAATACATGTACATGTCAGTGACACATCAATGCATATACAACTAGCAGTCTACGCGAAAGTTTAAAATTTTTACAGGACAAAATGTCTGGTAAAAATAAAATTTTTACCAGACCAAACAATTTTTTACCAGACCGACTTTTTTTCCCCTTTAAATCCATACATCATTATGATACTGAGATTGAGAGGGTGTGTGGGATGGGGTTAATTCTCACTATGAAATTTAACCTTAAGTAGATTCAGAGTGAAATAGACAAGTTAAATATTTATAATTTTCCTTTGTAAAAGGTATCTATTTATACAATTGCATGCATTTTTCTTCATATTTGACTTATACAAGATACACTGTATCAAAGATTTTCTTAAATTTAATATGCACTTTCAATGCATATTTATTTTTCCTGAAACAATTTATTATGGTTACTCAAGTTCAATGATCATTTGAAAAAATTCCCCAACCGAATCTACGTATGAGCTATCTAAATATTTTCCCAACCAAATCTACGTATGAGCTATCTAAAGATCTCTAATCCCTGACAGAGGAAATTCGAATTAGAATAAAAACGATCATGACAGGGTTGTAATACATAAAAATTAATGAGGTTTTACTGCTAAATTGGTCAAATAAAGGATATTTGTTGGGAATTTGACCATGTGTACCTGTTAATTTAGATTTATTTGGCCTTATTTTCTATCGGACATTTGGTCCTGTATACTGAAATTTTTTACCGACCCGACCTAAATTTTACCGGTAACACATCAACTTTCGCATAGACTGAACTAGCAACCTAACTATCATATGTGGAATTAAAATACTTTTCTTTTTACATCTTATTCCATTTTTTAATTCAGTTTTGTCCCTATTTACCTTATTGATATAAATCCAATATTCTTTTGTAACACTGCAGATGATCGACACTTGATTAGCCAAGGATCCTTTATTCCATGGGATCTGTAACATGATGAAAATAAAATAAAGTAAATAACTTGATCTATTTAAAAAAAAAATGTAGAATTTATTAACAATTTTGATTCAATTTGCAAATTTAGCTATGATAATGTGAAGAGGTCAATATTGTTAAAAAACCATGTCAATTACAAGTTTTTTAACAATAGTGACTTCTTCATATTATCATAGTACCAATTCTTTGGTGCTTTAGTTGAAACAATTTCATTCACGTTAGAAAACATCTTTACATTTTACAATTTTTTTTTGGTTATTTAGTTTTGAATTCAATTTACAACATGACTTTTTATATGTTTATACACAAATATTTAACCATACATGTATTTAAGTCAATAGAACACCTACATGTAACTAGTGATGCAGGGTTCCCCGGTTAGATTCTCAGTCCAGCCATACATGTTCCTTGTTTCCTGACACATAAGTATGCCACTTTATGTTCAGTTTGATGTAGCAGATCTGGCTTGAACTTTCCTGAAATATTAATATGATCTTTGAGAAATTATTGACTTAAGAAAATGATTCTATATGTATACAATAATACTGTATGTACATTATGGTGTTTAAATTAAAAATACAAGAACTAAAAATCATATTAATTTAAATTTGTAATACATGTATTATAAAACACCTCCTTTTTACCACCCCCTTGAAAAAAATTTCTGGATTTTCCCTGTCACATGTGCAAGTGTAAATTGAAAGAAAAAAATACAAACCAATGGCTATTTTGGAGTTAATCTAAAAAGCACCCTTGGCATTCCTCTTTCCAGGTGACACTTGATTTGGTCACATTATTTCAGCAGAGAAAGCTAAATACACTGTCTATTTCATAGCTTGCTTCACCTGTAGTATTAAATATTTCTTTTATAATCTATGAATATGATATCTGTTTATAATCAGGGCCCTTTTGAGCATAAAACAAATACATACATAAATTTATTACAGGTACATAAATACATAAATGTTACATAAGGCTAAAAAATAGTCTTGTTTCCTGCTACCCCACTGACTCTATTTTTTGTCACTTGATCCTAAAGTTGTTTCTTTTTTTTTCAATGCAACTTTTTACAATTTGCTTGTTTTTTCAAAAAGACAAAAGATTTTCAAGTAAATGTCCACTATCATTTATAAAAGGGGTAATAATAATTAAAAAGCATCTGCCATCCAAAGCAGAGAAAGTTTATACATTTCTGCATTTGAACAATTTAAGCAAAATATGTTTTTCCATTTTTTGATCTGAGTAACTAAACATCACCTCGTGTGTTAGGCACAGATAAGTATGATTACTTTACATTTTTTACCAATCCGGCCTTTATCATGTTCCGGTTTTATTCTTCTATTCTAGAAGTTACAGTCTGGTCATGAAATAAGTTTTAATTTTTAGCTAAATAAAACTACTTTTGGAAGGAAAAAAAATCTATGAAGGTTATTGGTAATTGAAGCTAAATATACTGGTTGTTTCAGACCTGTGCGTAAACAAACAAGCACCATAGTCATGATCGATATACTATAACTAAATCGTAAATATTCACCTTATGTATCTGACACGGACACAGCATACAAAAAATCTGTTCTCCAAAAATTTTACTTCTTCCGTCATACCAATTAACATCTGTAGGGTCATGTCTATACAGAAAACAAGATCAGGCACAGATCGATACCGGTGTACCCACGTGGTGCTGCAGCGGACACTGGACAAGGAGTAGTTTCACCAAAATTATGTTCACATGTTCGGCTTCAGTCTCACTTCTATTTTGATTCTCATGAAGATGCTTCAATTTCGAGAACCGTAAAGATTTAATACGTATGGTAACTTTGTCTTTTAAGTCGAGGAAATTTCTCGATCGCTTCGTCGGCCATCTTGTAGCATAGACAATAATGTGTAAATGGAGACTTTTTTTTGACGGCGTTCCGGGATCCGGAAAAAAAGCACGTGCAAATATGCGAATTCGTTCTATCACGTGATTGCTATCGGTCTCTACCTTAAGATGTTGCTTTATGTAATTTGTTTTTTCCCTTGTCATGACAGATAACAACAAGATATGTTTGTGAAACAATGATGCCCCTGTATGGCAGCTTTTGTCACAAGTTAAATTTTTTTAAATAATGCCAGTAAAACTCAAAAGTCAAGGTCAAGAGCTAGAAAATGTTGTTACCCAAAGAAAAGACTTGTCTCAATAAATTTGCATGTGAAATATGAAGCTCACAGCACCAAAGGTGAACCATTCAAAAGTTATTGCCAAGGGTAAATTTTATAAAATGTGGATAAGACTCCAAGGTCAAGGCCAAAGGGTCAAAATAAAGGTAGTCATGGTCTTTGTCTTAAGAAATACACATGAATTATTAAAACCCAAGCATCAACTGTCCAAAAGTTACAGCCATTTTTATTAGGTCACCTGAGTAACTCAGGTGACCTATTGCTATCTGTTTTTGTCCTCCGTCGTTCGTCGTCCGTCGTGTGTTAACATTTGAACATTTTCAGCTTCTTCTCTGAAACAGCTTAACCAATTTCAACCAAATTTGGTATACAGCATTTATGGGTTAAGGGGAACAAAAATTTTGAATTTTATGGTCCCCGCCCCTCTGGGGCCTGAGGGGTGGGGCCAAAACCACCAAAATTATTGCAATCTTTAAAAATCTTCTTCTTTACTCCTGGACATCAAGCAGTCAAACTGTTGGCATGAATGTAATGAGCATTGAGTCCTCTACCAAAATTGTGAAATTCATGGTCCCTGGGTCAGGGTTTTTTGTGCTAGGGCGGGGCTATATAGATTATATAGTGAAAATGCATTATTTCTTTGAAAATTTTCTTCTTTGCTGTTGGGTATTAAGTAAACTAACTAAGTACATAGTTATGTTGAGCAAGAGTGCCTCTACCAAAATTGTGAATTTTATGGCCCCAGGGTCAGGGGTTCTAGTGTTAGGGCAGGGCTCTATTGATCATATAGTGAAAATGCATTTATTCTTTGAAAATCTTCTTCTCTGCTCTTAGGTATTAAGTATACTAACTAAGTACATAGTTATGTTGAGCAATAGTGCCTCTACCAAAATTGTGAATTTTATGGCCCCAGGGTCAGGGGTTATGGTGTTAGGGTGGGGCTCTTTTGATCATATAGTGAAAATGCATTTATTCTTTGAAAATCTTCTTCTCTGCTTCTGGGTATTAAATGAACTAACTAAACACATAGTTATGTTGAGCAAGAGTGCTTCTTCCAAAATTGTGAATTTTGTGGCCCCAGGGTCATGGGTTCTGTTGTTAGGGCGGGGCTCTATTGATCAGATAGTGAAATGCATTAATTCTTTGAAAATCGTTTCCTCTGCTTCTGGGTATTAAATAAACTAATTAAGTTCATAGTTATGTTAAGAAAGAGTGCCTCTTCCAAAATTGTGGATTTTATGGCCCCAGGATCAGGGGTTCTGGTATTAGGGTGGGGCTCTAATGATTATATAGTGAAAATGCATTAATTCTTTGAAAATCTTTTCCTTTGCTCCTGGGTTTATGCCAATGATCCAAGTATATATATTTATGATGAAGAAAGGTGCATCTAGTAAAATGGTTATTTTTTATGCCCCCTGGTCGGGAGGGGGGAGGGGGGGTAATAGTCTGAAAATAAATTAATGCTTTGAAATCTGCTCTTTAGTATTAATCAACCATTTTCTGATAAAATTTGCAAAATTTTGAAATATGTGGCCCCAGGGTCAGTGGTTCCTTTGGGATGAGGTGCACAACTGGTTATAAAGTGGAAGTGCATTCATTTTTCTCTTTGTTACTCTGATCTACATCTGGGTATTAGGTAAATAGAGTAAGCATGCTAAGTTTATAATTATGATAAGCAATATGGTGCCTCTTTCAAAATTGTGAATTGTGAATTTCATGGCCTCTGGTTTAAAACACGAACCAATTTTAATTGTTTGAAAGTTGTTGCACGATACTCAGGTGACCTATAAGGCCGGTGGGCCTCTTGTTTAAAAAAAAATCAAAAGCAGGTCAAACTCGAAGGTCATGGTCAAAAGGTGAAAAAAGGTCTCGTCACAAAGAATATATCTTTGAATTATGAAGGCCATACTACGTGTTCAAAACTCGAAAGCTAATACTTAGAGTTTTCTTAAAAGTGGGGTCATTATCCAAGGTAAAAAAAAATTATCCATGGAAAGGTCTTGAAACAATAAAATTAATTCACATGTGAAATACCGGTATGAAAACCCTATAGTCAACTATATATTGGAAAATTTATGGCTGACTTTAAAGTCTGGTAAATGTAAATTTAAAAAAACCGAATATTCGATTACTAGGGCATAACACAGGCACGTAGCATCGTTTTTGAAAGTGGGGGGGCCAACCTGAGAAATTTTTTTTTTACTTACCTGAAAAAGTTGACAAGCAAAAAAAAAAAAAAAAAAAAAAAAAAACAAAAAAACGCACAAACTTGAAAATCCTATTTCGTAGGGGGGGGGGGGGGGGGGGTAAAGGTAAAATATATAAAAAAAAAGTAAAGGTTATGTTGGGGAAAAAAGTGGGGGGGCCAGGCCCCCCCTGGCCCCCCCGGATGCTACGTCCCTGTAACAAATAACAACGGAAGACTGACAAAAGTTTCATATACATTATGTATATCCAATCTCAAAACCGAGGTCCCATAACTCGGTCTAGGCGTTGGCGCGAAAAAGATCTCTCATTACTCAATGGCCCTTGCAGATCTCCACCGTCAAGTGGTAACGTCTTCATCTGAGTGAAAAATTCTTGAGAAGAACGTTACAATAAACAAACAAACAAAAAAAAAACAACTCAAATTTCAGGGAGATCCATCGAGATTAAAAATTTTGTACTGGCATCTCTTCCGAGAGAGGTGGGTATACAGTTCAGTTCAGTTTATTGAAGTCGAGAGACATACTTCTCATGGACAACAGATTTAGTAATTCCGACGATTTTCGCTGAGATTAATGAAATGTCCTTAAGTATCTTTCCTTTTCAACAGTTTTTACAAAAATATAACCTTGAAACAATTCAAACCAAATGGTTTACTAGTATTCTAACTTAGATTTTCAAAACAGACATTTTAGTATTATATCATATAATGTGTATATAGATCTACGACCATTCAAAATGACAAAAACGTCATTGTTCACACATTTTTTCGGCAAACCCTCGTGTATTTTGACACTATGGTTTTAATTTTACAAGGTACGTGGTTTAAACACCAAGTTCAACTGTATCTGAAGATCTACATCATAACATCCAGGCAAATCTTTGGGTATATTTGAACTTGGTTTTTTGGAAACAAACATCAATATCTTGATTAATCTCGAAACCTTCTAAGCACTTCTCAGATATTTGTCACAGTCCCATCGAGTTCCGAGATAACAAGGTTTGACTGTATAAAAAAATCTATAATGCATTAGTACTTTTGTAAAACGTTTAATAATGCTGTTGTTGGGATAAAGGATAAAAAAAAATCTGAAATACTAACGTTTAAAATCTGAAATTCTAACGTTTTAGAAGTCTTATTTTAAACTCTTTTGGCATATGGGTTAATCCTACAGTTCCCTCCAGAGAAGGCAAACACTCGGGATTCTCTGGTTTTATCTCGAACTTTTGTAGAAATCTGGTGAAGAATAAGAATAGCTCCATTTTGGCAAGAGATTCTCCTAAACACACCCTGCGTCCTGTAAAAAAAAAAAACAGACATGATTTTTGTTATTCTGAATTTAATGTTTGTTATACTATAAAATATATTTTCAGACTTTCAATTAAAATAACGATTTGTTACTGATATGAACTGATTTTTTCATCATTACTCTGTACCGATTGAAAAAGGTATCAGCTTTTTCTTCTGTTCTCCTTGACATTTCCCATTTTCGTCTAAAAACCTCTCTGGTTTAAATTTTGAAGGCTCAGGGAAATTTTCTGGATCCGACAGTACAGAATCTAAAACACAAAATACAATGACGCCTTTGGCAAAACGATGTCCATTGTATACGAAATCCTCATTAGCTGCATGTGGCAAATTCATTGGAACTATGTTTGCCAGGCGTTGAACTTCAAGAATGAACGCATCCACCAATGGCAGTTGTTCCCTGTGTTCCATCTTTGGTTGACCTTGACCAATGACCTCGTCAATGTCTTTCTGGAGCCTTTTCTGCCAGTGTGGATAATGAATCAAGTAAAGAAGCGCCCATCTTAACGTTGTGGAAGTAGTCTCAGTGCCAGCGGCAAAGAAATCTCGAACACTGACGACAAGCTGTTCATCTGTCAAAACAAGTAAAAATCATTATTAAAAAATCTGTCTGAATGAGATTTTAGTATATCTCGTATGTTACAAATTACAGTATGGAAAAAGAGAATGTGCCTTTTCACTTCAACTTTAAAATCTAATGGAAAACGATACTTTAGGTGGGTACGATTTTATTGTTGTTGTTTTTTTTAAATCAGTTACATTTACCTGTAAATGTCGTGTCAATTTCATTCCCTCTTTGTTTTTGTTCCAGAAGGAAGGCATCAATGTAATCTTTAATGTTGTTCTCATCAAAATTCAGTTTGTGCTCCTCTATCATTTCTTTGATAAATGTATTCAGAGCCATAAAGAGTTCCTTTCCTTCGCGAGAACTTCGAAATATTGTTTGCAAATGGCGAAGCCAAGGAAAAAGGAATTGGACTGAAGAAGTACTTGAAGTAGAGACTATTTTATTGAGCAGATAAATTAATCGCTTGAATCTTGCATCCTCGTAATTAAATCTTTTACCGAATAAAAGTGAACAAATAACATTGGATACCGAGGAATTTAGAATGCTTTGTATATCAAAAGCCTCCTGTCCGTATTTTTCTAGTTCATCCATTAAACAGTCTACTTCCTCCATGATCTGACTTTCCAGGCAACGTCTCCCGAATCCAAACTTACGCATCGTAGTCAGAGCGAACGTTCGCTGTTCCTTCCACAATGGACCAGAGGACCAAAGCAATCCTTTAAAACAAAAATAATTTAGAATCAGCATTGTTCGTGGGGGACCACCAATGACCGTGTTTTTCGAGGGTCAAACTTACCAACGAATTTACACGTTATTTTGTAAAATATATATAGTTTTATGGAATCTACCGTATAAACGAGTTTCCCACGAAATTACATGCACAGCGTACATGAACGTCCCTACGAAAAAGTAAAATTTTCCTTGTCTACAAACATTGACCCCTAAGAATTATTAATGATTATTACATAGTGTCAATGTGATATATTGATTGATCTATTTACTGTTTAATTATTTTTTTTTACTTTTTACTACATGGTTTAACTTGCCTACGTATACTGATATACATTAGGACTATCAAACAAACCTTTTCCTTTAGCCACAGCAACTGAAGGAAGAATTTTGGGCCGCTCTGAAAACACATCGCCGTGTTTGACCAGAATTTCCCTTATATGGTGATATCCATGGACAATTATCATAGGTTTGTAGAAAAACATTAAGGAATATATGTCTCCATAAATCTTCTTTAGTCTTCTGTGAGCTGTCACTGCCTCTGAGGGTTGGAAGAGACCCACGTTGCCGATAATTGGGTAGCCCCTCGGACCAGGAGGTAAGGATTTTGGCCGTCTGGCCAGATTAAACATTAAACTGACCAAAACAACAATAATGACCACAGTAACCCACATGATGCAAAATATACTTTTTAACTGAACAAGTATTTCATCTAAGTTGTCAACTTTATTTGATCCTGTTAAGAGTGCTCCCCATGTCAGTTTAAATACGTTAACGCTGTTTACAGTCGACATATATAGCTTTTTAAAACGTTCCAGTTTGTCGCCTTTAAATTCGGTCCAGTTTTTCAACTTGTACTTTTGATATGACACTGAGGACTTATACTGATGAAAGAAGACCAGAAGTATTCATATATTTTGCCGTCTTTTCTGAATTAAATTACACACATACCAATTTCTCTTTAGCCTTGGTCTTGTTAGACACTTTTTCTTTATGCTATCCTATCCATATATACATGCATGTACTTCGGTGTTCTACTTCTCAACATGACACCAAAAATTTGCAATTTTTAAAATATTCGTCTGATTCACAGTACTTGAGTCTTGGTTTATAAATATGTATGTACATTTTTGATATGAAAAAAAGTACTTTTATAAACCAAGACCCAAGTACCTGATTTTATGATGCCTGCATCTCCCCCAAATCAAAATCTTGGAAATAACCAGCTAAAATTATATTTTTTGTTAATTATGCGCCCGTATCGATAGATCCGGGGCGTATATTGTTTTTGTCCTGTCTTCTGTTTATCTGTCTGTTGTCAACTTTAACCTTCGCCATAACTTTTGAACCGTGAGAGATAGAGACTTCATATTTGGTATGTATGAAACGCCAAATTCACAAAACCGAGCTAAACATAGTTTCACAGTCAATAAACTATGGGATTATCGTTTGTAAACTATAGTTTACGGATTGTTAACTATAGTTTACAACGTTAATCTATTTTTACATCTTTAAACTATAGTTAATGCGATAATCTATGTTTCAGAACCGTAAACTTCACTTAACACTGAAAACAATCATTTGTGATTGCAAAACATAGTTTGTTTCACGATTTGTAAACTATGATATACAACAATTAACTATAGTTAACGATCTGATAAATATAGTTTCACGATTTGTGAAACTATGATTAACATTTCTTAACTATTGATCACGATTGTAAATTATAGTTTACAGACGTGAAGCTATGTTTATCAACAAAATCTATTGTTAACGTTTTATTACATCTACAGATAAACTTAGTTTAGCATTCGTACACTATAGTAAACAACCGTTAAATATAGTTTTAAAGATGAAAACTATAGTTAACAAATTGTTAACTATAGTTCACAGTTTGCAAACTATAGTTTACAGTCGATAAACCTAGTTTATCAACTCTGAAACTATATCTAGCTTTTTTGTGAATTAAGCATGCCATACATGTAGATATGTATACTCCACTAATTAAGTTCTTTCTAATGACACCAAGGGCAATGACCTAGTGACCTACAACTGTATATGCTAAAAATAGTTTGTTTTTTTTTAACTTTCGCCATAACCTTTGAACCATAAACTTCATATTTAGTATGCATACTCCACTAATCAAGTTCTTTCTAATGACACCAAGAGCAATGACCTTGTGACTTTGACTGTGACATATGTGCTAAATATAGCTTTTTCGAACTTTCCCATATAACTTTTGAACCACAGGAGAGAGAAACTTCAAAGTGTGAATAGCTTGCATAAACCCAAATTTGGTATGCATACTCATAATTAATTAAGCTCTTTCAAATGACACTAAGGTCAACGACCTTGTGACATTGACTGTGACCTATATGCTAAAAATAGCTTTTTCGAACTTTCGCCATACCTTTTGAACCATAGGAGATAGAGACTTCATATATTTGGTATGCGTAATCCATTAATTAAGTTCTTTCAAACTAAAATGGCATCAAGATCAATGACCTTGTCCTATATGCTAAAAATAGCTTTTTCGAACTTGGTTGCAGCTGGGTGCATAGTGTTTCACAAACATGTTTTGTGTTTTCTTTTAAAATACTGTCATTTTTAGCTCACCTGAGCTGAAAGCTCAAGTGAGCTTTTCTGATCACATTTTGTCTGTAGTCCATCTTGCTGTCTGTAATAGAATGATGTGGTCCACAGGCCTTGCTATAATACCTATATTTCATGTTCTTGTGTTACCGGGTAATACTTTATGTTAAAGGGGGGAGGAGGGGAGGTATAATAAGACTTTACAAACAGTTAGGTAAGATATTATCAATATGATTTCTATAATATAATGTATTAAATCAGTGTTAAACAACTGAGCAGAGATATTTTACATTTTTAGAACACTAATTAAGTTATGTACCTGTTTACATTAAAAAAAATACTCATGCATTCAAGATTTAATAAACAGTATACATGTAAAACATTGCCAATGTAAAAAACAAACACATGTAAGTTATTAAAGATTACATTGATATCACTTGTAAGTGAGTAGGCAGAGTCTCATAACAAATGAATATTAAATGAAAACCAAGACATTTTTTCTATAATAAATTCATCAATACATGACTGGAGTTACACATTAAACATAAGACCTCAATAAAGACTCACATAAGTAGTAGTTACCCCATATCATACTGTTGGTTATGTGTAGATACCCGATGGGCGTGGTCATAATGACACGAGGGAGCGTAGCTCCCGAGTTGTCAATATGACCACGCCCATCGGGTATCTACACATAATCAACAGTGTGATATGGGGTAAATGACTTGTACCATAGTTTTCAAAAATCATTCATATGTAAGTCAGCTTAGGAATCGGTCGGAATGGTTCGTGTGATTGAAACATTAAGCGTTTTGTTTCAAAGATGCATTAGGATTTTATATGATTTTACGCTTCTTCGTGTCCTTCTGACCACGTCCATCAAATATAGGATAAGTGATTTGTATACAATACTTTTCAAATTTTGCTACAAATTTTGCCCTATACTCGGCACTCAAGGTCATTGAACAGTGAGGGATCTTCAAACACCTTCTGCGACACGGTACCTCTGTTTATACTTTACAGGTCTCCCCGTCCCACAGTGGGATTCAACTCCTTATTTCGTGGCTCTAGGGCAGGTGCTTTAACCACTGGGCCACGCAAGCGACATAAAAATTAAACATATCTAGGCCCGTTAAAAAAGTTTGATTTATGTAATTGAAAAAATAACGAGTTTGGTTTCAATGATATATACACCCTGATCATTACACTATTCAAAAAAAATGTTTAAAAAATTCAATTAAGCGATTTCTGAAGTTTTTTCTTTACTTTTAAGTAAAGTATATAAAGTATTAATGGCCGTTTTTAACTGTTATTTATTACAAAATGCTGTATACAATTGAAAATTTTTACTCCTTTTTACTCTCCTAAATTTGGTATAACAAGCCCGAATGATTGTTTCATTTAAAAATCGTGCATGATCGTTTTATAAATAGTTCTTTTGTCCCGACTCGATGGGCGGGGTTATAGAAAAGTGTGGGTTATGTACAGAAAACCCACACTTTTAACAAAAGAAATCACACCTAACTATGGTACAAGACAATTTATAGTCCATACAGCAGTTTGATCTGGATGTCAATGTATATAAGCTCTATAAAACTGCCAGTAGGAAGAATCCACATGCTAGTTTGTGGATACCCGATGGGCGTGGTCATAATGACACGAGGGAGCGTAGCTCCCGAGTTGTCAATATGACCACGCCCATCGGGTATCTACACATAATCAACAGTGTGATATGGGGTAAATGACTTGTACCATAGTTTTCAAAAATCATTCATATGTAAGTCAGCTTAGGAATCGGTCGGAATGGTTCGTGTGATTGAAACATTAAGCGTTTTGTTTCAAAGATGCATTAGGATTTTATATGATTTTACGCTTCTTCGTGTCCTTCTGACCACGTCCATCAAATATAGGATAAGTGATTTGTATACAATACTTTTCAAATTTTGCTACAAATTTTGCCCTATACTCGGCACTCAAGGTCATTGAACAGTGAGGGATCTTCCTGTAAACACCTTCTGCGACACGGTACCTCTGTTTATACTTTACAGGTCTCCCCGTCCCACAGTGGGATTCAACTCCTTATTTCGTGGCTCTAGGGCAGGTGCTTTAACCACTGGGCCACGCAAGCGACATAAAAATTAAACATATCTAGGCCCGTTAAAAAAGTTTGATTTATGTAATTGAAAAAATAACGAGTTTGGTTTCAATGATATATACAAAAGCCTAGAAGGGTCAAATATGGAAAATTAAAAAAAATAAAAAGTCGTTATTATACGAGTTAAAAAGTCGTTATTATGAGATAAAAAGTCGTTATTACGACTTAAAAAGTCGTTATTACGAGATAAAAAGTCGTTATTACGACTTAATAAAGTCGTTATTACGAGATAAAAAGTCGTAATAACGAGATAAAAAGTCGTTTTTACGACTTAATAAAGTCGTTATTACGAGTTAAAAAGTCGTTATTACGATATAAAAAGTCGTTATTACGAAATAAAAAGTCGTAAAAACGAGATAAAAAGTCGTTATTACGACTTAATAAAGTCGTTATTACGAGATAAAAAGTCGTAATAACGACTTTTTAAGTCGTAATAACGACTTTTCATCTAGTTATTACGACTTTTTAAAGTCGTAATAACGACTTTTTATCTCGTAATAACGACTTTTTAACTCGTAATAACGACTTTATTAAGTCGTAATAACGACTTTTTATCTCGTTATTACGACTTTTTATCTCGTAATAACGACTTTATTAAGTCGTAATAACGACTTTTTAAGTCGTAATAACAACTTTTTAACTCGTAATAACGACTTTATTAAGTCATAATAACGATTTTTATCTCGTAATAACAACTTTTTAACTCGTAATAACGACTTTTTTAAGTCGTAAAAACGACTTTTTGAGTAGCAATAACGAATTTTTAAGTCGTAATAACGACTTTATTAAATCGTAATAACGATCGACTTTTTATCTCGTTATTACGACTTTTCATCTCGTTATTACGACTTTATTAAGTCGTAATAACGACTTTTTATATCGTTATTACGACTTTTTATCTCGTAATAACGACTTTATTAAGTCGTTATAACGACTTTTTATCTCGTAATAACGACTTTTTAAGTCGTAATAACGACTTTTTTACTCGTAATAACGACTTTTTAAAGTCGTAATAACGACTTTTTAACTCGTAATAACGACTTTATTAAGTCGTAATAACGACTTTTTATCTCGTAATAACGACTTTATTAAGTCATTATAACGACTTTTTATCTCGTAATAACGACTTTTTAAGTCGTAATAACGACTATTTAACTCGTAATAACGACTTTTTAAAGTCGTAATAACGACTTTTTAACTCGTAATAACGACTTTATTAAGTCGTAATAACGACTTTTTAAGTCGTAATAACGACTTTTCATCTCGTTATTACGACTTTTTAAAGTCGTAATAACGACTTTTCATCTCGTAATAACGACTTTTTAACTCGTAATAACGACTTTATTAAGTCGTAATAACGACTTTTTAAGTCGTAATAACGACTTTTTAAGTCGTAATAATTACTTTTTAACTCGTAATAACGACTTTATTAAGACGTAAATACGACTTTATTAAGACGTAATAACGACTTTTTATGCTTAATAACGACTTTTTAACTAGTAATAACGACTTTTTAAGTCGTAATAACGACTTTTTATAGTCGTAATAATTTTTTCGTAATAACGACTTTATTAAGTCCAATAACGTTTTTATCTCGTTATTACGACTTTTTATCTCGTAATAACGACTTTATTAAGTCGTAATAACGACTTTTTATCTCGTTATTACGACTTTTTAACTCGTAATAACGACTTTATTAATTAAAAACACTTTTTAAGTCGTAATAAACTTTTTAAGTCGTAAAAACGATTTTTAAGTCGTAATAACGACTTTATAATCACGTTATAACGACTTTTTTAAAGTCGTAATAACGACTTTTTTTAAATCGTAATAACGACTTTTTAAGTCGTAATAACGACTTTTTAAGTCGTAATAACGACTTTTCATCTCGTTATTACGACTTTTTAACTCGTAATAACGACTTTATTAAGTCGTAATAACGACTTTTTTACTCGTAATAACGACTTTTTAAAGTCGTAATAACGACTTTTTAACTCGTAATAACGACTTTATTAAGTCGTAATAACACTTTTTAAATAACGACTTTATCAGTCATTATAACGACTTTTTATCTCGTAATAACGACTTTTTAAGTCGTAATAACGACTATTTAACTCGTAATAACGACTTTTTAAAGTCGTAATAACGACTTTTTAACTCGTAATAACGACTTTATTAAGTCGTAATAACGACTTTTTAAGTCGTAATAACGACTTTTCATCTCGTTATTACGACTTTTTAAAGTCGTAATAACGACTTTTCATCTCGTAATAACGACTTTTTAACTCGTAATAACGACTTTATTAAGACGTAATAACGACTTTTTAAGTCGTAATAATTACTTTTTAACTCGTAATAACGACTTTATTAAGACGTAAATACGACTTTATTAAGACGTAATAACGACTTTTTATCTCGTAATAACGACTTTTTAACTAGTAATAACGACTTTTTAAGTCGTAATAACGACTTTTTAAGTCGTAATAACGACTTTTTAACTCGTAATAACGACTTTATTAAGTCGTAATAACGACTTTTTATCTCTTATTAATTTTTATCTCGTAATAACGACTTTATTAAGTCGTAATAACGACTTTTTATCTCGTTATTACGACTTTTTAACTCGTAATAACGACTTTATTAAGTCGTAAAAACGACTTTTTAAGTCGTAATAACGACTTTTTAAGTCGTAAAAACGACTTTTTAAGTCGTAATAACGACTTTATTAAGTCGTAATAACGACTTTTTAACTCGTAATAACGACTTTTTTAAAGTCGTAATAACGACTTTTTTTAAATCGTAATAACGACTTTTTAAGTCGTAATAACGACTTTTTAAGTCGTAATAACGACTTTTTATCTCGTTATAACGACTTTTTATCTCGTAATAACGACTTTATTAAGTCGTAATAACGACTTTTTATCTCGTTATTACGACTTTTTATCTCGTAATTACGACTTTATTAAGTCGTTATAATGACTTTTTATCTCGTTATTACGACTTTTTAAGTCATAATAACGACTTTTTAACTCGTAATAACGACTTTATTAAGTCGTAATAACGACTTTTTATCTCGTAATAACGACTTTTTAACTCGTAATAACGACTTTTTTTTATTTTATTTTCCATATTTGATCCTTCTAGGCTTTCGTAGATATATGTTAATTTGATATGATTTTTTTTCTCGTTAATTTCAATCGTCAAAATTACATACTAGTAATTTAAATTTATTATGAACTTGGTTTAACTTAAATTTTTGTAAACCTGATACAAACTTTGCCGTGCATAGTGGTACATTGATTGAAATGTTTGTTAGGGGTTATGTATATTTCATTTTAATGAAAATTAGATCTTTGATCGGCTAGATCCGCAATCGAAAATGTTATTTAAGTACAGTAGTGTACACTTGCTTTTACGTCAAGTATGTACCGTGTTTCCTTTGTTGGTTATCAAAAGAACGATATATTAGAATCTACTTAGCTAACGTCACCCTGATCATTACACTATTAAAAAAATGTTTAAAAAAATCAATTAAGCGATTTCTGAAGTTTTTTCTTCACTTTTAAGTAAAGTATATAAAGTATTAATGGCCGTTTTTAACTGTTATTTATTACAAAATGCTGTATACAATTGAAAATTTTTACTCCTTTTTACTCTCCTAAATTTGGTATAACAAGCCCGAATGATTGTTTCATTTAAAAATCGTGCATGATCGTTTTATAAATAGTTCTTTTGTCCCGACTCGATGGGCGGGGTTATAGAAAAGTGTGGGTTATGTACAGAAAACCCACACTTTTAACAAAAGAAATCACACCTAACTATGGTACAAGACAATTTATAGTCCATACAGCAGTTTGATCTGGATGTCAATGTATATAAGCTCTATAAAACTGCCAGTAGGAAGAATCCACATGCTAGTTTGCTTTACTTAAGTTGAATTTTCTTTTCTCTGGCTGACCCCCCTCCCCTCTTCCTTTCCAAAGTGATGCTTCATCCCTGTTTATGATAATGAGGGCTTCCACTAGCATGGACTATATTTCTAATTTTTTTATCTGCTTAAAGGCCATTAGTGTCAAGTACAAAGTACATGCAAGTCTAAATCTGCAGCCCTCCACCAGCAATTTGTGGCTTATCAAAATGAATTAAAACATTCTCAAAAGGCCAAAAAGCAAACAAAATAACAAACTCATTATGTCACAAAGCTGGTATATGACAATATAGTCATTACTGAAACAGAAACATACAAATACAACCCCCCTTACACACACACACACACAGACATACAAAGACCGATTTGTTACCATGTGCTAAAGTCTTAGTTCTCAGATCAAACATAATACATTGTAATGCATTTAAAAAATATCAGTGTAAGAAGATTATGAATTTCATTTTACGCTAACAGGCCACAAAAGATGGGAGACATTTGCAATGATTGATGGATGAGACACTCTGACAATTAAGTAACTAACTTCTGATGATAGGCATGATTCTTGTTCTGTTTGTATTTGCATAAAAAAATTGTGTAAAAATAATTTAATAAAGTCATATTGTTCTGTTATCTGTCACGCTTGTATATCTTCTTGGCAAATGTTAAAAAAACAGATTTCGGCAAGCTCCCTCTTTGATTTTCAATCAAAGTTACAAGTTCCTTGTAGCTCTCTTCTTCGAATTCATGATAGAGTTCCTTAAGGTTCAATTCTTTATATAAATCTTTCACTCTCTGTACTTTATTTGGATCAGTATCTGCATAATTTTCCTGAAAAATACATTGAAGTTCCTCTTAAGAAATAATTTAATTTTTGAAGATTCATGAGGTTATGAACTACGATGCTTCACGCCGGCATATTTCATGAAGCACATTAGCGCTTCATGATAAATATGCCGGCGTCAAGCATTGTAGTTCATATACTTCATGAATCTTCAAAAAATTAAAAATTCATTTCTTATATTTACATTATTTTTCTGATGACTTGCCATAAATTTACGCTGTTCAACTGTCATTTTTAAAACAAAACAGTGTGCACTGTATTTTTTGACGTCAAGAGCGGTATTATGACGTAATAATGGAGATATTCATGCTTATTCATGATACATACCTAATGTAGTTCATGAGAAAATATACTGCATTTTATTTTGTAAAGAATCATAGGGGAAATTTATTGGAAATGTAAATATTTAAATATAAACTGTATCACAAGTATGAATACACTTTACACGCAAACCAAAATAACTTTAACACTGACCAAATTACCAAGTCCTTCACCTACCTCTAAAATCTTCCTCTGAGATGGAGTTGCCTTTTTCAGAGCCTGTATTGCTAACCAGCTACATTTGTTCTCCTGAATATCAGTTCCTATTTTTCCTATAACCTCTGGATTTCCATAACAATCTAAGTAATCGTCCTGAAAGCAAAACAGACTTTACTTCATGCATTTGAAATTATAAAACTATTCTAGTTTAAAAGTTTAAAACTATCTAGAACTGGTGAGAAATTCAACAGAATTTAAATAAAAAATATTTCAATACACAGATGAAGCTACAGATGGAGATATACCTGTATTTGGAAATATCTGCCCATATGCAGTAAGATGTGTTGTGCTCTCTGGTGTGAATCTTCATCAGATATACCACTCTACAAATATTAATAAATGGTCATCTGTTACATCATTCTGCAAATATTTAAATGGTATCGTAATCAGTTATGTATCCGAATCTAGTCTACATATACCACTCTACCAATGGTCCAATACAGTAATCAAATATGACAATCAGTTATACACAATACAAATACCTAATCATAATCAGTTACACCACCAAGTTTCTAAAATCCAAATTGTTATCATGGTAAAATATGTACTGTATGTGTACTTTAAAAACCGGGCTTCATATTTCAGCGGTTTTGGCGCAGACAACAATGCGCTGATTCATGAATACCGCTAAGAAATAATTTATATAAACAATACACTAAACGGACATGTGTAGGGCTAATTTATGATTACGCCAACAACTCCATACCCAGTGATTATACTAAACTTTGAATACGCCAAATTATGTACACGTACAGTATATCAAAGAAATTCAATATGAAAATTTCAGGGCATCATACATTTACAATACTTGTATATCCTACCATGTACATTGCCAGTGCCACAGGTAGATAGAAGGAGTAATATCCGGTTTTCCACTTGACGATGGCATTGTATCGGTCTTCCGTGAAGTCTGTGAAATCTACTCTGCCACCAGAGGGAGCTATGATCAGGTCCAGGCACTGACCCCGCACTGTCTGCATGGTTGTCTAGGAAACAGAAAATACTTTCACTTTAAAATATGTTGAATTACTTAACCTTAGTAAATTTGAGTTGCTCATCTTCTACATGAACAGTACTTGTCCTCAGTGTATTATTAGGGGTATGCATGGATAAACTACTTCCAGTATTTCAATGACTATAAATGTACATCCTCTCTTCCACCCTTGGGATGAAGAGTTGACAGAGATTTATACCATTGTAATAATTATCACACAACCCTGATTACATCTTACATAATTATACTACAACAAAAGTTAAGGAGGTACAATGTTTTTTAACCATCCATCAGTCAGTATCAATCCTGTCCTTGTCATTGCAATTTCTCAAGAACATAAGTAATTTTTACAACTTGTTATTAAAGATGTCGGTATTTGAGATTTCAAAGTTCAGCTGTATTTATAAATATTATAACATGAAGCATAAATGCTTGTAAAAATCCAGGAACAAATAGTAGACTCTGATGGTTAGTTTGAGAAACTTACCTCATGAAATAAGTCTACAATGTTGATGTAATATGGCTTGTCTCTGCAATATTTACGCATGATGTGGTAAACACAGGATTCCAGATAGAAAGCATCATTCACTGCCGTCATCCCCACCCCATCCTAAAATGTGCAAACACTTTATTTAACATCAGTTTATGTCTCCTATAGGACAAACAAAAATCTCAAAATTTTACACAATACAAATGTTCTGGTTTGAACAAATTAAGAAATGCAGTACATTTGTAGTGATTCACAACAGTGAATTTACATGTGACCGAATAGAGAAAAAAGGACAAATTGACAAATTATGTACACAGGTTCACAACTTCATTTTTTAAACTGATATTTGAGGTTTTACCGTTTACCCTACCTTTTTGTACCAACATGGCCTTCCTCTCCTTATTGTAGAGTTATCCATTATGTCATCTGCGACAAGGAAAAAGGCCTGAAGCTGAAATCATTCAAAAGTGCTATAATGCTATATTTGTATGTAAAGTACAAGCATATGAATTCTTCTCAGTTATTTAAATTTTTTCATAGCCAGTGACCCTTTTCACAAAAACTCTTAAGACTACATGGACTAAGATATTACAATGTTTCACACTTCTGTAAGATTTTCTTAAATAAAGATATTCATTTTAAAAAAAAAATGTTATTTACAATGTTGTCTAAATAATGAAAAAGAAAGACATTTTGTAATGTACTACAACGTAGATGCTCGTTGGAGAATAGTAAATTTTTTGTGTGAAAAGGGCCACAATTCTGTACTTATTTAATTAGTGCATGTGACTTACCCATTCTACACACCAACCTAATACTCTGGCAATTTTTTCTTCCTCTTCTGAAACTATTTCTTTCAAGCATCTTAAGGAAGCAAGGACTGCCAAACCTCTGTTCCTTTTACCATGTGGAACATTATATTCTGATACCTGAGTATAAAGATGACAGAAATTATATTTCATGAAAGCAAACATTATGTAATAACTGTGGAACATGCCATTAATAAATACCTCTTTGAACCAGGCGAACACTTTGTCTAATTGCTTTTCTTTTGAACATCCATCATTCAAACATTCCAGCAACTCAGGAAAAAGTTTGTCAAATTCTCCCAGTTCATCCATTTTAGCTCTCTTTGGGACTGAATTGTGGTTCATGGTGCTGAAATTTCGTATTCGGCGTAAGGTCAAATGATCATAACAGCGACGGCATGTTCCTAAAAATAAAAGGAAAGTAGAATTTCTATTATTAGCTATATGATTAATGAACACGTCCTCTACGTATGTGGCTTCAAGGCATCACATATACAGTAACTAAACATTTGCTGTTAATCATATAGAGAAAACACATCAATTTAAGCCATACTGTATGAACGCAAAATCGACATGAAACACATTGACATTGCACTTTTGCCACTGAGAAAATTCGAATTAAACAGTTGTAACCCTATCTATCCCCTAGCCTTCTGTAGTTCTTGTTAACAAAAGGATTTTAGATTATGACTTATGTATTGCAGCTCATATATTATTATGCTTTCATTGTTTCATATAGAAAATAAACAGTGTAAATGTGAAATACCGGCTAATCAAGTGGATCATGCCGCATGACATGTTGATTTGTGTATCGTTTAGAGTGATCTGCCCTTGATAAGAGAAAAAAGGAGCGGATCATAAAATGAAATATATACACAAAAAGAGGTTCAGCCCTAACATGAAATATGGATAACGAGCATTAAGGCAAAAAGGACATAAAGTAATATTTAATAATAACCACAAAAGAAACGAAAAACATTACATGACGCCTGTCTAGATCTGTCAGAAACCCGGGAAAGGGATGGTGGATTTATTCTCTGAAGTGGACAGTTTTCGCCTACATCCTCATGTGCATGATGTAGGCGAAAGCCTGTCCACTGAAGAACCCTAAAGAGAATTTATACATATCGGTCAGATCAAAGCCATCTGAAGGCCTGTGAGCAGAACAAATTCAAAATATTTTTTTCCAATATTGCATTACTAAAAAAAAAAAAAAATGATGTTATCTGGGTCCGTGTAACACTTAATTAACAAAACAAATTGATTTCGTGTACTGAAATTTAATATTTAGTTTAAAAAAAAAAACTTTCAAATTTCTAAACACAAGTTTGAAATGATTTTTTTAGACTTTTATTATAAATATTTAAATTTTTTTTATAATTTCCAAAAAACAAGTTTGATATCTTAAACTTTTGAATTTTTAATCTTTCGTTTGTTTGTTCAGAAATTAAACACTAAAACAATCTAAAGTTCATTACCATTTTACTTGACCGGTCGGCAGGGGATGCTCACTCCTCCATGGCACCTGATCCCACCTCTGATGTTTCGGAGGTCCGTGTTTGCTCTGCTCTTATTTTGTATATTGTTTAATGGACGTTGAGATTGAATACTGTTCGTTATCTCCATATCCTTCTTTTGCTATTTTTTAAAATTAACTTAATTCAAACTTCTAAACAACTTTAAAAACATTTAAATGATTTTTTTTTTTGAAATTTGAAATTTAGATTCAAACATTCAAATTTCAAATAATTAAAACACTTTAAAAAAAGGATTTTTACTTCAAATAACCAACAATCAATCAATACGTCATTCGAAGAATAAAAGGAAATAAATATTTGTTCACATTATTAGAATCTCTTGTCTTAAACATGATGACTAACTTTTCAATCGTCAACTTCCCTTACTTATGCAGCAATATACCTTAATCACCTGAAAATATAATCTCAGTTGACTCAATACGCAATAGCATGCTTTATGTATTTATAAACAATTTCTAAAATGAGTGGTAAGTTAATGTCAAACAAGTTGATGAAACAATAATATCAACAGTCTCATTTAAAGCCATCGTTTATTCAGTTCTATGGTCGATACAATGACCTTGTCAGCAAATACAACTTATCACTGAGTCAAATGGTGACTGACGTTTTTCATACTAACTGTTAGTTCATTATTTAAACAATGAAATGAGTGAATTGACGACAGATTTTCCCGTTATATCCCGATCATGATAAGGAGCACACGGCGGGTGTGACCGGTCGGAAGGTGGTGTTCACTCCTCCTTGGCACCTGATCCCACCTCTGATGTTTTTGAGGCCCTCGTTTGCTCTGCTCCTATTTTGTATTGTTTTATGGATTTGGATCTTGAATACTGTTCGTTATCTCCACATGTTTTTTTTTTTCTGTCAAAGGATATATTGCAGACACTGACACAAACGTTAAAGAATGACGGCGTATTTGTAAGCTTTACCCCTATCTGAGACAAAATTGTCGTAATTTTGAAACTTCAAGGGGAAAAAGTTTTATTTTTCTAAAAAAAAAAAAGAAAGAAAGAAAAAGAAAGAAAGAAAGAAGAGTTAATGTGAATATGGATATAAGTTCTCTTCTGTTTTGCTCTGTTGTGTCAAAGTTTCATGCAATCTACAAGAAGCATAATCCCTGTTGAGATTCTGCTGGACTAGATATTTGGACTGACGTCGTCTGTCCAAATATCTAGACTAGCAGAATCTCAACAGGGATTACAAGAAGCACAAACAATTATATATGTGATTTCTAAAGGGTATAATTTGTAAACTGTGCATACAATGGATTTGAAATTAAGTTGCAGGAAATAGTTACTGTTTTAAGTTGAATTCCCTTTCTGCATTATACATTGATTTAAGTTAATGGACAAAATCATCAAATAATCAGTGTTATGTTTATTGCATTTTTATCCCCCGCTTGAAAAGTGGGGGATATTAATTTGGGTTTGTCCGTCCGTCCGTCCGTCTTTCTGTCTGTCTGTAACGCTTTCGTTTCCACACGATATCTCGAGAACCCTTTGAGCTATAAATTTAGCATAGCAACTGCACTAAAGATTTGATTTTGAGGTCAAAAGGTCAAAGGTCAAGGTCATAAATAAGCAAATTCTGTTGTTAAAACACTTTCGTTTCCAAATCTCTAGAACCGTTTGAGATATTGCAATGAAATTTTACATAACAACTCCCTGTGGCCTAATGAAGACCCCTATTGATTTTGAGATCAAAGTTCAAGGTCGTAAATTTATACATTCTGTCTGTGTGTAACACTATCATTTCCGGGCGATATTTCAAGAAGATTTTGAGCTTATGCAATGTAATTTTATACCAAAAACTCCCTAGGACGTCTCTCGCCCCTCTCAAAGTGCCCCGCCCCGTTTGTTTTATTAGTATTTATAGTATTACTTGTGGCTATTTTTAGCGCGCATGAGGAGAGTTATTGCGTATAAAACAGGTTCTCAGCGGACTTTATGTTCTTATTACATCTATTAGAACTGTTTAATAAAGGCTAAATAAATCAAACACCATGGATTGTGTAAAATTTTGAGAATACCGAACATGAAAACATGTATATATACATGTATGTGACTTCAGTTCTGCATATACTTCTCATATTGTAAAGCGACACCGTGGTGTAGTGGTTATGTCTCTCGCTTCAAAAGATCAAATAATCAGTTTTTTTTTTGTTTTTTACTATGATTATTCAGCATTTTTATGAGGTTATAAAATCATCATTACAGAGTGATAAATATTCCATATAAAAAATCTTCTATACCATAATAAAGAATAAGCAATCAAATCTTTATATGCATATTGACATACATGTATTTTATTTGCTTCATATACATGTATACATTTAATAATTCTACAAATTCAGTCAGGGGGATGCTGTCATTCTCTGAATTAGCTTGTTAAAAAATCCAATTAGTCTCCATGCTATCAATTCATAGCTGATCATGATGCTGTCATTTAGATTTTAGTTTAAAATACAACATGACATAAGGAGAATTAATATTTAAATTTTTATATATACTATAAAACTAAAGTCTTTAAATGAAAGCAATCCCTATAGATTTAGAACATCGACCGAGAATCTTACCAAAGTACGTGTAAATCTGCCTCTATTTTATTAATGCGCTTCACTACTAGTACTTAATACATTTGTTTATGTGGTTATGTTAAATGAAAATTGTCATTTCCCAGATGGATATAACGAATATTGCAATTTACCAAATGGACACATCAGGTTTGGTTATTAATAATTAATCGTTTCCTGCTGTATTCCTTCGATGCGACATCCCTGAGCTGTTGTTTGAAATCGAAAGATGGTATCTGAAACTCTGATTTGCCGGGATGATGCATAGAAAAGTTGAAAATTGCTTAAAAATAATTTGACTTTCTGTATTAAATGTAATATACATTGTATGTCAAACTTTCGAGGCGATGTTAGAATAAGACATATCATGCTACAAGTAGCGATACACCCGAAGCAATCTTTACCTCGGCAAGAAACTTTAGAAAGTCAGACTGGCATTTTATCGGATCGCGTGGACTCATATGACATAAAAGATGTAAGTGTCGAAAAAAGAAAGGATTCACTCGGCGAACTTTGGTGGAAATTTTTATCTGAGACGACTTGTCATGGATTTGGGAAAGTAGGCACCGTGCGAGGAAACAGACTGAGAGGGTAAGATATTGTGTGTGTTTTTAATGTTTCAAAATTTTGTTAACCTTTTGAATCATATTTTAATTAAGTGTATTATTCTTCCTGTGTCACTAACTACGGATTTTTTTGTCAATATCAACTGTTCTAGTAAAAATACAAATTACAAAGAAGATTTGTTTTCAAGTTATCTTAAAGGTTTTGTTGTTTTTTTTTATTCCAGGCTTCGTAATCAATAGACAATTTTTATATGATTTTATTGATTTATCATATGATTTTGTTGAAAAAATAAAAAGAACAATTGAATTTGTAAGCAGAATACGCAAAATCTAAATGCATGTATGTTTTCTTTTTCAGAGTTATATGGACACTTTTCCTTTTAACCTCATTGGTTTCTATCGTTTGGTTTTTGGTGGACGAAATACGGTGTTATTACACGTATCCGTTTCTAAGCAAAATATCTCTAGAAAGTTTCGAAAGAATGCATTTTCCTGCGGTAACCATCTGCAACATGGGCTCCAAGAACAAATCAAAATCTTCTAAATCTCAAAAAGATACCGATTATTGGTTATCGGTCTCCAACATGGCCGCTTTTACAAATGAGGTCGACTGGAACGACTCGTATTACAAGGAAAATGGATATTTTGAGCCAAATAGTTTGGAACAAGAATTGAGCTTGAGCATGGACGTCTCCAAGTTTATCTTGACGAGCACTTTCGACTTCTTGGATGGACAGGAGTTCAAACCCACCCTGACCTCTGTAGGGGTTTGCTTTACATGGAACAATGATGGAAACATGACCACAAAAATGAGCGGATCTCTTTACAATCTCCATGTCTTACTGGACATACACAGGGATCTTTATGAAGCAAGTTTTATCTCCGCGACTGGGGTCAAGGTCAGACTTGTCACTTAAGCTGATCAAAATTTGTCCGTTGTCTGTCGTTGTCGTCGTCGTCGTTGTAAACTTTTCACAAACTTCTCCATCTTCTTGTTCAGAACTGTACATGTACCGGACCAATTTCAACCAAACTTGGCACAGGGTATCCTTGGGTGAAGGGGATTCAAGTTTGTTCAAATAAAGGACCACCACTTCTCCAACGGGATACGGAATAGCGAAAAATTGATGACATTATTAAATCGGTAGTGTAGATTGACGATCAAAATTTTACATAAATTTTTAACAAAAAAGGAAAACTCTTATAAAATCTTCTCAAGAACAGCAAGATAACGATTGCTCATAATTATATACGTGAAAACATATTAGGGTGGTGAAGATTCAAGTTTGTTCAAATCATGCCCACGGGGGCACAATGAACGATCAAAGTTTTACACAGGAATCTATAGGATATATCTTTTCAAAACAATTCTTTTCAAGACCAGCAAAGTCATAGTTGGTCAGATTTATATATCGAAGTATCCTCAGAAAGTGTAGATTCAAGTCTAATCATTCAAATCATGGCCCCCACTGTAAAAAAAAGTCTTCTCAGAATTACCTATTGTGATCTACAAACGCAATAAAAACTTGGGTGATATTCTCACCTTCTCAACAATTAAATATTTTATTTTATTATTTATGTGTAGATGCATAAATGCATAATGCAAATAAACTCCCGATGAGGCGGATTTGCAGCAATATGAAGAAAACTATTTCTTCATCATAAATCAATTTATCAAAAATATACCTCGTTTCACACCGCCGAAACACTAAATTAGTGTAGAGTCAAGTGATCGGAGGTACGTGGCTGATGGGAGCCACCTGTTTGAAAAAAAAAATGAAAAAAAAAAAAAATGAAAGTTCAAACTTGTAGGAAAAAATTTACAGGTAGTCAAAATCAGGTAAATATTTTCGTATAATGGAAAAAAGACAGTGCATGATATTACTTTAAAATTAATATCTTTGAGTGTTCTTATTGTTTTCGATAACTGCATAGAACGTTTATACAGTGAAACTGACTAACCCGAAATGCATTTGGAGACAAATTTTGTGTCGGAATAGACAGGGTGTCGGATTGCATAGTGTTAAAAACAAGGAAAATACAACGGGAAAGAAATTTAACGTCGGAATTCACAATGTGTCGGATTATTTAGGTGTTGGATTAGACAGTTTTCACTGTATTTGCTTAAATTTTCGATATTTCTCCTATAAAAAGATGTGAAATAGAAACTCATGAATTTCAATGAATTAATATATACTAGTATATAAATCTTTTTTTTTTTTTTTGAAAGATTGAGGAAGACGAGAACAAAATCGAAACCAAACATGTTTAAAACAACTTAACCCGTCTCCTGAAAAGTAACAGATAGTTACATGTCTATACGTACAGAATGCAGAATGATATTGTTGAAGCAATTTGTAATACAGAAATAGGGTTATTTCTTTTTCAAAATATGACAGGACCTTTTTTAAAACTATTTGTTTGAAGACTCTTCAAACTACATATATGAGCATGTCTTTTCTTGTTCTGTTATTTGGTATATAGGTTGTGGTACATGAGCCAGGCACCATACCGGATCCCATCAATCAGGGCTTTGTTGTCGCCCCGGGAGTGTCTGCACTCGCATCTGTGACCAAAAAAAAGGTAACCATGAAATGAGTACTTTTCAGTAACTGATATATTTTTGCTTTAGAAGTTCTGTTCACAAGTACAATGTAGTTCAGTGGTGGACAAGGTGCCCAGTGTAGATTCTGTAAATTCATGGTCGTTTTGGTTTCATTCAAAATGATAATTTCTTAGCACGTACAGCGGATGTAATCGGTCGAGAGGGGATGTTTACTCCTCCATGGGCACCTGATCTCACCTCAATTTTTATAAATGACTTTTTGAGCATACAAGATCACATGCATTATATTAAATTGTGAATCTGGGCATACCGTGTTAATGATTTTATATGCACAGAAACATTTCAATTCGTTATAAAGATAATAACAAATATTGATGCACAATCATTGATGTACTAATCACCACCCATGCAAATTCTAATTAATGAGACTGTACTACATTTTTCTGTTTAGTTTACCTTTTTGCCATATCCTTTCAAAGCCTTTGGGGATGGGTATTGTTTGGACACAAATGCTCCAGACTTTGTCAACAAATTCCACCCCACACCATACAGTGTTAGCGTTTGTAAAAAGTTCTGTCTCTCAGAAATAATTTTCAAGAAATGTGGCTGTGTGAATGTTGGTGATTTAGGTAAATATATTTCGTATATATTTATTCGCTCAAGTTGCTATATGCCTTGTGCACAGGTACTTGTGGACAAGACCCCCCCCCATTCATCATGTGTACTATAGATAAGAAAAATCCAAAATAATTGTACCACAAAAAAGTACCCTAGTATTAATATTTTTTGTGGAACGATTATTTTGGATTTTTCACGATTTTTTTTGTCTATGGTACACATGATGAATAAGTGTAATAAATATAATTTGTGAAAAAAATGTCCAACAAGCCACGGGGTTGAATATCGGGGGGGGGGGGGGGGGGGGGGTTCAGGTCCACAAGTACCCGTGGCCTAGTGTTAGTCCATATCCAGTTCTGTCCACAAGTACCCGTGGCCTAGTGTTAGTCCATATCGTGCTCTCATGCAGTCAAATTGATAACACCTACTTTGCTTTTTTTTTTCTTAGGGTGGGTGTAAGATTTCATTTTATAAGTTTTAAGACATGTCAAGTTGAATACAAAGTAATTTTAAAAAAAAAGGAAACATAATATTGGGAGCATATTTGTCTGTACTTCTTTAATTTGTACTGATCTGACTTGTACAATACAAAGTCTCTTAGAATAAACAATACCTACTAATATTTGCTCTCAGTCGTTTTTTTTTAAACTGAAAAAATACATGTATTTGAAATCAATACTCACCTATGATACTGATAAAAAATAAAAAGGCTAGACAATTATTGGTCATAATTTAGGTATTATTCTCCCCCGATTATTATATATGTAATATTTTGTAATAATGATTAACTTCTTTTTTTTTTTTTTTAGGAAATTACCCTATTTGTTCAAAGTACCAGATCTCGAAATGTTACCTTAAAGAAATCGGTATGTATAGAATTTTAAAGATGATCATTATATATACCTGATGACTAATATCCCTCTGCATGTTCTAGATTTCACATTTTAAAAAAACAACTTTCCAACATTTATTTTCATAAAGAACGATCAGATTCAAATTAAAAATATCATGAGCAATGAAGCGCTATACCTCGTTAATTTAATATCAGAAATGATTTTAATGTCAGAGCATATATGTAATACATGTATGAGAAAAAATTATGGGTAATATCAGAATTTTTGACGGAAAGTTATCGCTCTTATCAGAGGGTCGGTCCCCCCTTAACATGTGTGTTCTGATGACAGGCAAACCATGAATTTTATTTATGATATATAAGGGAAACTGATATACCAGGACGCTCAGAATGTTATCCAGTGTGACTGCCCCTACCCGTGCCACCAAATGACTTACGACGTGGCTGTGTCCACTAGTCAGTTTCCCTCGGATATTTTGGTCCAGGTTCTGTCTTCACACTTCAACACATCACAGGAACGACTTAAGTAACGCAATTTTATTTTCCCTAATTTTAATGAAGAAATGTATGAACTTTTAATTTTTATACACTCATATTCTACAACGACAGGTGTTTATTTATTTTCTTTTCCCCAAATCAATTTTGTGACACATAGATATTAGTAAGACAAATGTTCGTCTTTGAATAGGGACAACATACTGGAGATATCGATATTTTATGATAAATTGAATTACTTCTGGATGAATCAAGTCCCGAAATACGAAAGAATAGGAAATGTTTTGGGTACGTACGTTTGTTGTTTGCGCATGCTTTCCTCCTTAACATATACTGTTACAAAATCACAAATGTTCGTGGGGTCGAACTTTCAAAGTTTTTGGGGATTTGATTTCATGGTTGGAGAATTGTTAGTGGTAATAAAATTTTGCATTTCATGGTGGGTCTCTCTATACCTGGAAAACAACGAAAATTACCCCCCCCCCTCTCCCCGACACCGAAAATTTGTGATTTCACAGCAATATAAATTATGTCAAGAAATTTTCTTGATTATGTATAATGTATATACTACTATTCATATTTTGTTCATTGTTATTTTAGCTAGCATTGGTGGTCAGATGGGACTATTCATTGGAGCAAGTGTTCTCACAATGCTGGAATTCATGGAAATAATTTTTTTAGTCTTGTTGTTTATCTTCAAACAGCTATGCTTCAAGCCAAGAAAAAACCCAAAAGATGCTGTCGCTTAGCATTTAATTTTTTAAGAGAGAGAGAGAGAGAGAGAGAGAGAGAGAGAGAGAGAGAGAAATATATAATATAGAAATATTTTTTAAAAAAACCGGTAAAATGTGTAATAAGTTAAAGTTTTTAAAAAAGTTTTAATGTCTTGCATATATTTTTGAATAAATATATATTTTACCATATTAAATGTGTATATAATAAAGTTTTATATATTAAATAAAGGATATAAGTTTTTTTAATGAAAAAAAAACCTCTTGCATATATTGTTTATTGATAAATATTTTATACATATTAAAAGTGAGATCAGATTCAGAAAAGTGTTCTATTTATATATTGCATTAAAAAAATGTTCCGTGATACTGAAAAAAACCTGTTGTTCCTTTAATCAAAGTCTTTTATCGCTAACATCTCTTTAATTCTTTAAAAAAAATATATTAAAAGGGGGGCATGAAAAGGGGGATGTCGTTGATACAATCCGAGTGTACAGTTCGAAACTGTTGCTTTTGATCCAGATAACCTATATACATACACTATTCCTATAGGAGCATTCAAGTCATTGTTCATCGTCTCAAACCACGGCCGTAATGTATGATTCTCTCTATATTTCTGACTACGGACCGTAGTTTGAGACGATGTTGTCCGACACTTCCTTGTATCCAGCATCCTCGAATGTCATGGGGTCCTGAGTCAACAAGATGCCGTTGTCCAAAGTCCATGTTTTGCAAAGAAAATCCCGAATATTTTTTGTTATCGAGAGGTAAATTATCAGCAGTAGCTAATAAAATACGATTCTACCAAAGCCTCATTAATATCTATATCCCTATATGTGTACGTAATTGAAGATTCAGGGTTTTTTTTAGCCTTGTCCGCCCGACTGCCTGTCTGTATGTCCGCATTTTTTTTTTAAACCTTGGCCATAACTTTAAAGTCGGTGGGGCTATGACTTTCATATTTCATATGTATTTCTTGTGATAAGACCTTTTTGAGTGCCAACAAATCCGACCTTATGACCTTGACCTCGGAGATTGACCCATCTTTAACAAAAATTTCCAAAATTAACCTTGGTCATAACTTTTGAAAAGTTAGTGCTATGGCTTTCGTCCTTCATATGTGTAAACATTATGACAAGACCTTCCAATGGGTATAAAAATATTTGATCTTGACTTTAACCGTTAAAGTACTAGCTAGACTTTCATATTTCACAGCTGAATTCCTTGTAATAAGACAGGATCTTCCTTAAAATTTGGATACCAACAATTTTGACCTCGACCATGACGTTTGATTTGCATTTGAGAAACCCCAACCCTTGCCATAAGCTGCCATACATAGGCATCAATTTTTTACAAACGGATCTTTTTTGACAGAGTAGGAAGATTGCTGAAAGGGAATGAGTATCCCTTTCCATTTAAAATGCAAAATAAATTGTAGGTGGTTCACTATGGCACTATGCAATAAAAATTTTGAGAAAGTCGCAATGTTTTTTTTTATACCAAAATCGAAAGATAACATCAAAACGTACGACTTTTCAACGCTTTATGCAACAATTCTTCACAAAAATTAAATTCCAGTCTGTTTGAAATCTAGCTGCAGAACTGTAGCGTTATGGTTTTATATATGGTCTTTGACCATAATGGTCAAAGACTAATATATATAAAACCATAACGCTACAGATCTCGGCGGTCATATGATAGCTGCAATAATTTCGCCTAACCCTTTTCCGATTAAAAAAAAAATCTGATACCCCCCCCCCCCCCCCCAAAAAAAGGGAGAAGAGTATCAGGGGTACATGTACTTTACATCTAGTCGTACGCAGATATATTTAGTTCATTATCATTCTTATTGTACACAAAGTGCATTTATACTTTGAAGTAGATATCTATACAATGGATGCTAGAATTTCTAATTGTCAATATACATGTTCAATATACATGCATCTATATATTTTGGAGAATCTGTTGAAATTCCCATGGGTACCAATTAAGTCCCATTATTTACAGACCTAGTATTGTATCCATAGAAAACAGAATCTACACGAGACAAAGAAAATCTTGCCATTGCCTTCAACTCAATACTTATTGTACGTAAACATACAATAGAAAATTAGAAATATAGTTAATTAAGTCCACTCACTGTCGATTCGATATATCCCAGTGAATTTGATATTATTAATAAAAAATACTATAGAGTCTGTCATACCTATTTCATATTTGGATTATTACTAGAAAGGTACGTTAGTGGTTACTTAAAACAACAGAACTTGGTGATAAAAAGTGATGACCATCTAATACATATTTAAAACGTGCTAATTTCAGCCATTTTTTTTATTTTTATTTTGATGAAGGTATTCATACACACCTAGAAAAACAGTTAAGGTATGTCACTCGTCAGCTTTTTAGAAAAGTTTACGCAGAAGCTTTACTTCAAAGCTACTTATTAAAATTCGATTCTTATAACATATTTAAATTCAATAATGTAAATTTTTTAACAATCAACGAAAAAACTGCTCATAAATCTATAAAGAAGCAAGATTTATGGGGGACTATTTCTTTTGGTGGAAGGATATTTAGCAGAAAATTCTGCAAATCTGCACATTTATAAAATTTAATGTAATGGAAATTTAGCCTCACATAATTTTACTCGGAGAATATTTTCTGTTTTGATATTACTAAAAATATTTAATATAGGTCTTAATTTATATTTTAACACCTTCCCTCAACAAACTTTTCCAAAAAATGAAGGAATATCAAAGAAGTCAAGATCAAATTTACACCATTTTTTGCCTGAAAATCACATATTTTGACAAATATTTCAAAATTAACATCACTGACCCCATCCTTTTCTTTCATTGTTTTAAACTATTCGATACTTGTGACTGATCAGCACTTAAGTCGTAAAAAGTTTGATATAAGAAATTTTTTTATTGCGTATTAATTTTTTTAATACCCCAAATATGTTATTTTTTAGTGCAGAAAGGTCACACAATAATTTATGCGCATTAATTTGCAAGATTGGTTTAGTGATAAATATTATTCAAACTATTTTACATAAAATAACATTATATTTATTGCCATGCTTACATCTGATAAAATATAATAAGGGTTAAAGTAATTAACCAAAGAGATGAAATTTAAGTGCAAAAAGGTCAACTTAAATGTACCGTAGATCAGTAGGATGCACACTGACACCCTATTTTCTTTGCGATTTTGAGTTACACTTTATGAGTACTTATCCAAAATATACTTCTCAAAAAATCCTTGATATAACAAATTTCAGGAGTGACTTACCTTAATACACAAAATACACCATCCTGAAACCAAGAGCCTAGCCATAATGAAAATGTCAAAATGCCTAAGGACAAAATCGAATGGAATTCTGTCCAAAATTTCTACTCATGATTTGATTGAATAAAATGACCTACGAAGCTTTTAAACATAATTCTTGTGCTTCTAACTCTCAGGAAAATAATTTTCAATAAAATATTGTACATTCAACATAAAGGCTTTTATTTTTAACCACTATATTCGGCCAGCATTATTTGCCCGGTGCGAATTACTCAGGGCATGAATTTCAATTTCCGATTTACGTAATTTCGGATGGGTGCAAGATGTTTCGGGACCACGACGTTTCGGGACCTGACTAATACGACGTTTCGGGACTAGTGAAAAGACGTTTCGGGACTTGGGTAAAGACGATTCGGGACTTGGGTTATTTTTTTCAGGATCTCAACAAATTATTTTATTATGGTGATATAGCATATTATTCTAAGTACACATAGTACGTAATATTTAATTTTTATGTATATACATAATAAAAATTCTCATAAGAATATACTTTTATGGGTTTTTCTTTCATGACAGACGAATAAGAATAAATCTTTACAATATTCGCTTTTATTTCTTAGTTTTTTTTAATATCATTTTTCTTTAAAATTATTATTAGTTATTTTTATTGTATGTGTGGTGAGGGGGGGGGGGGTCCAAAATCTAATCTTCTCAGGTTGATGATATATATTTTAAAATATTCAAGCGACTCCAGCTACCGTTTTTTTTTTTTTTTTTTTTTTTTTTATAAATATGTCAGTAAATTGTTAAAACAACAACTAGGACCAGGTACACATATCCCATAGGGAGGTGTTACGTAAATGTATAAAGACGCCGCCGGTAATGGGAACTAATTTAAAGATTGTGTGGTTTCTTTTGAAAATAATTTTAAGAAAATAAAAATCTAAAAATATGCAAAAATATCGTTTGTTTATTGGTAAATGAAATAATTTAAAATCAAACAATATTTATATAATAGTAATAATTTTCCCATCATCAAAAGTTCAACAAAATATAAAGGTTTTCAAAATGTTTTGATTTTGTCAATTTTTTTCCCGAACAATTTCAAATATTTTTTTCAAAAAAAATTAGCATAGTATTGTATGTAAGATTCCTCCCTTATGGAATGCCATATACGACAGCCAACTGCTTACTGCCAACTGCTGATTGCTTACAGCCAATTGCCACACAGATTTGAATAAATTTTATATTTGTATTGATATCTGTATGAATTTTCACAAAAAAGGGAAAAAAGGCAAGGATCCAGGACATTTTTTCCAAGGGGGTCACCCTGGTAAAATTGAATTGAATAAAATGACCAATATGTTTTATAATATTCAATATATGCGGTTGATAAAGCACATTGTTTATTCTTTTTATTTGTTTTCATATTTAAAATAGGTAATAAAATGACTATTTTCTGCTTTTAATCTTTAAAGAAGACCCCACTCCCCCGGAGACAACAAAACAAACCTTTGAAGAGAGAATAATAATAAAAAAGATTTGTCGTTTCGCAGAGAACGATGTTTTGAAAATAAATATGGCACGCCAAATTCACAAAAATGAGCTAAACATAGTTTCACAGTCGATAAACTAGGTTTATCGGTTGTAAACTATAGTTTACGGACTGTTAACAACGTTAATCTATATTTTACATCCGTAAACCATAGTTAACGCGATAATCTATGTTTCACAACCGTAAACTATACTTAACACTAAAAACAATCCTTTGCGATTGCAAAACATAGATTATCTGATAAATACAGTTTCCCGATTTGTAAACTATAGTTTACAAACCGTTAACTATAGTTAACTTTCTGATAAATATAGTTTCACGATTTGTGAAACTATGATTAACAACTCTTAACTATAGTTTACGATTGTAAACTATAGTTTACAAACGTGAATCTATGTTTATCAACAAAATCTATTGTTAACGCTTATTACAGACAGATAAACTTAGATTATCATTCGTAAACTATAGTTAACTACCGTTAAATATAGTTTTACAGATGAAAACTATACTTAACGAATCGTTAACTATACTTAACGAATCGTTAACTATAGTTTACGGTTTGTAAACTATAGTTTACAGTCGATAAACCTAGTTTATCAAATGTGAAACTAGGTTTATCTCATTTTTGTGAATTTGGCGTGCCATAAATAAACTTCCGTTTTCCATTATATTCTATAGTTAAAAATTTCCTCAAATTAAAGATGTATATCTCTGTGTGTTATAATCATAATGTTTCACATGCATAGATCGGGGGGGGGGGGGGTGCATTTAAAATTTGTACAGTCATACGTTAAATAGACTAAACGAACTACCGGTATAACTGACCTTGGACCCTCCACTTAGAAAACGCCGATCAAACATTTATATCTCTTTGTTTGTACAAATAAAATATGTTTTACATGCAAAGATCTAGGGAGAGGGGTCCGGAACACCCCTCTGAAATTTGTAAAGTTATTTAATGCACAAACTAAACCAACTAAAAGTTATTTAAAGCTGACATGAACTCTTAAAAAGCCATCATTTTTCATCTTTGTACGACTTACTACATTCCTGTACGCCTTTGTCCGCCATATTTCTTCGATTCCGCCATATTTAATTGAAAATTTTTGGTCACCTGTACCTGCTATATATAGCCTTGTACGATTGCTTCACTTGAGTGATTTTCTATCCTGACTGTCGACATGTACACATCTCCGATAACAAAGTTTTTAGAAGTCCATAAACTGACCAAATACATGTTTGAAAAGTAAAAATTCAACAAAAAATAGAACTATACCGAGAATTAAATTATTTTTAAATGCATTTACTGCAATATAGAAAATAAACTAACACGGAATACATACATGTACATCAAACACCCATGCAGGTCGAGAAAACGCGTCAAACGCAGTGATAAAAACATTTACCTGACTACTGCTATCGTTACAGGGATGTGCACATGTCGAAAGAATAATCCTATTTTACTTTTATTGAAAAATGCATCTCAGAAGTCATGTAATCCATTGCTAACTCAACAGTAAAAGATGCTTGGACACACGTGGCCCATGCCGATCATTTTATTTAGTCAGGGAAAATATCAAAGGTTGAAAGCTCAGTGGGGTTGATTGAAAAAAAAAATGCAAGTAATTTTTTCAAAAATTAACATTACTCTTGTCTGTACATGTTGTAAATAAAATCTACGATTAAGTACATGGTTTAACTTCATCAAATTCATAAAAAAAAAAAGCAGGCATTATTACGAATCATTCACCTTTTGAAGATATTTTCCCGTGATATGAAGGGGGGGGTTGTAATAAAACATGCATAACACTCTCATAAAAATGTAAGAAAAACGTCTGAAACAGATTGGATTTCTTTATGATCAATTATTATCAAAAAGATACTGTGTATTGGCTTTATTAGGCCTAATATAATTTGATTTAAAGTTATTTATAATTTTATGCACTATGAAAGAAAAAGTGAGCACGTTCGCATACCCCACGCTCCCCCCAAAGTCGAAGTGCTGAAATTCCCAGAAAAAAAATAAAGGAATCGTAATTTCCTTGTAATATGCACATCTATACACATTGTGTCCTAAATATCTGCAAAGTTTGACGAAATTGTGCGCATCGGTTTATGAGGAGTTGCGCTGACAAACTGCTCACCTCTATATTCAAGATATGGCCAAAATCTAACTGTAAAAGTGCGGAAATTCCCGAAAAATAAAGAATTCGGAATTTCCTGGTGATGTGCAAGTATACACACACATTGTCTCCTATAAATATCTGCAAAGTTCGACAAAACTCTGTACAGTGGTTTATGAGAAGTTGCGCTGACCAAAAAAAAAAAAAAAAAAAAAAAAAAACCGGACTGACTGACTGACGGGTCAAAAATATTATACCTCCCGCGTGGGGTATAATAAACGAGTTTGATTCTTTGGTACAATGATAATGAAAAGAGAATTTAATGTGAATTAAATTTCTAGACATAAATAATTAATGATAATTAGAAAAAGCATATAGGAAGAGAGAGTAAACTCCTCGTGAGAATTCCACATTCTACCTAAAACTAGCTTTTTAAAAATTCTCTTGTCTGTTGTCCAAGTTCGACACATATACGTTTGAGAAGGTATTCGAGAAAGTTCCCAATGTTCCCCTTCCTGTGATTTATATTTTACGTTTATTATATCCCCCGCCTGAAAAGTGGGAGGTAATCGTTATGTCCGTTCGTCTGTCTGTTACGCTTTGGGGTAACCATCTCTCATCCGCAAATCCTCTTACACCACTTAGAGAAATTTAATGAAACTTTCAAAGAATCCTAAGTTTATTACATATTACCATTATGCACCTCCTGTTTTACTTTTTGATCTGACGCGTATGGGTTTAGCGAAATGTGGATTTGCCATTATAACCATATGAGAGGCAGGGGGTATCATTTAGTGAGTTCATTGCTCATAATACATGTACGTCTAGTTTCTGTTTCAATTTTGGCGTTTGGGTTAATTTCCTGTCCAAAGTAAAATTATTATTCAATTTATGAAGTTTCGACATCCCGCCTGAAAAAAACTCCTTGATCTGTCCTAAGGCATAATAAATGGTACAGCTCAAAGTGCGTAGGATTTTATACCTATCATTGCCCCAACGGGTGGTTACAGAGAGAGAGAGAGAGAGAGAGAGAGAGAGAGAGAGAGAGAGAGAGAGTTCAATATACAAAAGAATAAGTAATATTTATCCGTATTCAACCAGTGTCAAGTATCCCTACCCTAGCTTTTAAAATTATCTTCCAAATTCACCTACAGAAATTATTTATATGTATAAAAAAAATACCTAGACTATCAGGCAGGGTTCTGAAATCTCGAAATATTTCCTGTAACAACATAATTATAAAACAGTTACATTCCTCAAAATGCACATACTTTGTGGTCGGAGTGACACATTTTTAAAAAATCTCAAAACTGAATTCGGCAGAAATGTCTGTCTTCCAAGAATATTTAAATAACGGTCATATCAATTATTTTTGTATGCCCCCCCCCCCCCCCGTCCAAAAAATCAAATGCCTAAATGTCAATCTGAACAGGGGTGGCCTTTCTCCGTGTGTGTATGTGTTAAAGAATGTATAGATATACACATAAAAATTTGTATTCTGGTTAAATGCTTTTAAGATTTGAAGTAAATTATAGCCGTACATCAAATTACTTTGTTTAGATTTGAGATTAGTACTAAAATAATCAGTTATAATTGACAAATGAATTTTGCGACGCAAACCAACTGCAGACTATATACATGACTTGGTATAGAATGTATATTAGAACTACATGTAGATAAACAATTCACAATTATAGCTTATGAACATCAGTTATAATACCCCCCCCCCCCTTTTCAGCCGCGCAAATACCAAATAACTTCTCTTTCCACTTTTGATATTTTCCCTGACCAAAATCTGATCAGCACGGACTAAGTGTATCGTCTTGCTAGTGTGTACGGAGTAATGACAGTGTGTTACTATTGAGCTTTTATGGAGTTTATTTCTTTTTTGTTATGCATATTTCAATAAATGGAATTCAGGGTGTATTTCACTTGACTTGTGCACATCTTCGAACCGATGCAGTAACCTTATTACCAGGTATGGGTACGTTTACAGCGCTCGAGGCGTTTTCTCGATATGCATCAGTTGCATAGGACCTGCAAATCAAAGACGTTGGTTGTTTCGTTCCATTCAAATGATAATAATGTCAAAATGTGTTTGCAAAATTTACTGCTTTTTATTTCAAGTTTATTCTGCATAAATTGGCGCACTGTAAAACGTATTCATGCATCTAAATTTCTCTTACAAACTTGCATTTTTTTTTCTTTTGATTCAAATCAATAATCATTCAAAAATATGATTATTATGTTGTTTATTTTGTTTTTGAAATGTCTTGATCACCTCATGTGTTCTCATATGCTTTACCATCGGAGATGTGCACAAGTCGATACCCAAGCCAAAAAATCATTCAAGTGTAACGAGCGCATTGGGGTATACATCGTTACAATGAGACAAGGTATCTGAAAGAAATATGGCGGAATACGGCTATAGTTGGTATGAAACAAGTCGTACATAGATGAAAATGTTGCGTTTTTAAGAATTCATGTCAGCTTTAATGTATAAAATAAATCAACTTAAAGGGACCTTAGAACCCCCCCCCCTCCCCAACCGAAAATGTGGATTCATGTTAAGTTGGTATGAAAAATGTCATACACATGAAGGTATGACGTGTAACAGGAAAGGAGAAAATGCATGGCTGGACCGGGAATCGAACCCGGGACCCCTGTATCTCTAGTCAGGTGCTCTACCAACTGAGCTATCCAGGCCGATATCCACGGCCCGAACCATTACAGACGCATAAGAACCCCCTCTCCCCGGCCGAAATAAATTTTCACATTTAGGAAAGGACTTTACGTATTTTTTCTTGTTAAGAAATTTCTGGGTTGGATTTTTTTTTTACCAGAGTGACCCTCTTGGAAAAAATGCAGAGTTTTTGAAATCCACCGGTCCCACCGGCAAAACTGGTAAATATTTCAAAAGTCCGTTAATTTTCTTCATGTAATCGGTCCGAGGGACCGGTAAAAAATTGGATCTCTCCGGAATTTTAACCTCTTAACATGTAAATTTTAAGTTTATTTGTGAGATTGTCAAAAGGATTGAATCTGTGTGTATGAAAGAATAAACTCAAGGGCTTTTACGACAGTTATAGTCATGATTTTTTTTCTGCCATATCTGTGTTTGTTCAATCAAGCAGCTGATTCAATTTGTACAAAAATGTTAATTGTAGCTTTATTTGGGGTGCAACATATGTCAACCGAATTGCTAATCATCATTTACCTTAAATACGAAGAGTTTTAAAATAATTATTATTGTTACAATAAACATTCCCCCCACATTTTGAACTTCGTTTTTTGCGGTAGGCAGCCATGTTTGGTATCTACTGTAAATATCACACCTGGTAAAAGTGGTTAATTCAGTCCGGGGATATTTGACCCTATGGATTTTTAAAGGCCTAACTGGAATTAAACATTTTTTTTTTTTAATATGTTTTTGTTGATGGATCAGTGAATATTTGTGTGGACCGGTGAATTTCACTAAATCACTGGTCCAATTCACCAGTGATTTTTTTTTTATTTCAAAAACTCTGAAATGTCCTATATATCCGCGCCTTTTTTTTGAATTTACATAAATATTAATATAAAAATAAAATTTATGCAAATATGTGTGGCAGTTGGCAGTAAGCAGCTGACAGTTGGCAGTCAGCAGTTGGCAGTAAGCAGTTGGCTGTCGTATATGGCATTCCATACTCCCTGGAAATGTTACGAAAACACTTTTAAAGTATCCAAAACATTGAATATAAACATATTTTACAAATTTTGCGAGAACATTTTCCTGCATGTAGATTAAACAAAATACATTATACTTTAAAAAAACAAAACATAAATGGTATAAACGACATGATTTCATTTGATATCGTTTCAAAAATATTTTATCTATTTTATGTGGCTAGGTGGAAATTTAATAAAAATAAAATTTAAGTTGACCTGTTAACTTTGTCATTTCTTTTAAATCTAAAATGTCTTTTACACACTTTAACAACGTACATGTAATATGAAAAAAAAATAATATTTGCAAATTAAATAATATTTATTATTTATTTACAGTATCATTGACAGTGTGTCATGTACCTGATTATGTAATACCACATAACATTACGCACTGGTCGGGTATGTACGAATAACGATAATTTAGTTTCAATGAGATTTGTAGTCTGTGTATTCACAGTAAACATTAATTCAAAAACAACAACTCGTAAAATGTAAAGTTTTATTATGGAGAGAAAAAAAGTCTTAGAAAGAAAAACGCGACCGGGGTCTTCACACAGCAGTTTCGATTGTCTCCCGGTGGCTTTAATTCTACAAACTCTCGTATCAAACACTATATAGAATAAACATGATAAATAAAATACATAATTCTAAAATATATTTTTTGAATTAAATTTTGGTTAATCAAATACTTTATAAGGGTAATATATCATGTATATCAAATACTGTAATAAGAAATTAAGGAGACAACATCGCGAGCGTTTGATTTTCTCGGCAGGCGTGCTCCATGCCGCATGCAAACTTTAATTTTAAAACTAACTAAAAACTCCAATCTTTGCTTCTTTTAAAAATTATAAATTGTGTATCAAACTGAGAAATTATAATGTATAAACATAAAAACACAAGTAAACAAGTTTTATTTCATTTCCTTAACAAAACATATGGAAGTCCCGAAACGTGTTCGCCCAAGTCCCGAAACGTGTAGTCTCGTTCAACCAGACCCTCGGCTGTCTCCGTAAATCTCCGACCACCCAGAGGGTCTGGTAAAGATACGTAATATCGTTTGTAACGCCAAAACGAGGCTTACCGAAATTCTGGTAAAGTTTTTGATTGGCTGAAAAGAACACACCTCCATGATTTAAACAAATACATGGTAAATCGACAGAAAAATAACTTAAAGTTTTAAAAGTTAAATGTCTAAAGGTTAAAGCAGATAAAGAGGAATAATTTTATTGTTTACGGTAATGTCAACGGGTTAAAGGTAAGTGTGCTTTATAAAATGTCTTGCATTTTTTTTATTTCCGGAAGTTAAAGTGAAAGTAGTGCAGCTACCTGCGGAATACATATTTCTTCGATTGATATTGTAATTACTCGTTTTATGTCCAAAATTAAAGATCAGTTTATCAATATAAACTCACAATCTAACAGAAGAAACATGTTAAATATTCCTTTCAAAAAAAAGGTCATCAAAACATAAACAAGATAGCGCCCTCTGATGGTAACAAACGCTTATGTGACTCTTTACCAGACTCTCTGCTGGTCGGAGTTTACGGAGACAGCCGAGCGTCTGGTTGAACGAGACTACGAAACGTGTTAACCCAAGTTGACAGGTCCCGAAACGTCGGGGTCCCGAAACATCGCGGTCCCGAAACATCCAGAATTCTTTCGGATCTCCTCTGAGTTTTACCAATTAAGACATGAAGCAAAAGATTAGGCTGTGGATCAACATGAAAGTGAAATTCTTCAAATAGTTATCAGTAATTTAGTCGTCCTATGAATTATTGATTGATCTATATCGACTATGTAAGAAATTTGAGCTAGGATTTGTATCATTAAAACATTTACCTGGAGATTTATCCAAAGTCGTGATGAAAACAAGATATTGACAGGTGAGCGATTTTTTGTAATTGCATTCTCCATTTTGTTTACCTGTAGTTTACTTCTTTATCTAGTGGTTGAAACTTTGAATGTCTACAAATAAAGTATCTGTTTCCAGCTAATGGATATTGCTGTACTTAATAAGATGATTTTTAGACTTTTAACTTCTTTTTTCCAAAATGTTGCTGCAGAGTTATAAACTTGTGTGTTCAAAAGTATTTTGATGACTGTGAATCTGTCACTGAATTTTCAACATCTTTGTTCTGGATTTGTAGAAATGGCCTCGTATAAGGGACATCCTGGGTATGGGAAACCTGTCCCTGCCCCCAGACAGGCCTCCTCCCCTATGTCTCCTCAGTACGCTGAAACTCACCGCCCCCTACCCTCACAAATAATGGCAGCCGCTGCAGCGGGGATGTCCGTATCAGGAAAATCTGGCTCAATGTCCGACGCCAAAGCCAAGACAGTCCTCAAAGAAGCTGTGGATGCTGTTGTCAACAGTTTTGCTAAACATTCTTCTGGATATGGTCGAGGTAATACTACAGTGCATTCTACTTTAGTGACATGTTTCTGTAGTCACAGTGGTGGTTTAGATGGGTATTTCTCAGTCACAGTGTTAACTTAAACAGTCATGCAAACAATTAGCATGGCCTGATTTAAAGGGATAATACTTAAAAATAATCAGTTTTATTAGTCTCTATGCAAAAGAAATAAATAAATAAATAAAACACATTGAGATCAATAGGTAATATTTTCATAATTGAGGTTAAATTGCCTGGTATTAATCCATCTTTTGAAATGTATAATTCTAATTATTTTATTACTGAATAAGTGTGAATTACTTTTGTAAATTCAAAATATTTTCAAAGATCACCATCTTACTTTTTAATTTTTTTTTTTAAAAGTTGTCTCAAAATTACTACCCCCCTCCCTTCTCCCTTCCTCAAAATGGAGGAAGTGTCCTGTTAAAGAGATTGCATGGGCATGGTTAACATGAAAGACAAATAGATTATTTTCTATGTGGTTAGCAGTTTTGTTTGGTTGCTTGGTTTATAGTCCATTATGCTCTCTTTTTTTACATGACCTAGTTACATTGAGACCAGGAGAGAGTTTTTCAATGCATTTTTGCAAACTGATAAAGTTTATGTTATTGTTAGACTTTCTTATATTCAGCATTCCAGCAGATTCAATTGATTGTTTTTATATTTAAATGTTAGTATACTATAATTTAGCAGTGTATATTTCTATGTTGTGAGTTAATTTATTCTGTACAATCTGCTGGATATGTCTCATTCAATTTTTGTGGTACAGAATGTAGGGATAGGTCAAATTAAGACCTCAGAACTTGTGCCAAATCCCATTATATATATTACCGGTAATTGGAATGAAATATGTTCAGACCATATACAGTATATTATTGATTTCAAGTTATCAGAATTGCTTTGCAATACATTAACATACACAGTGAATCATGTTAATATCGAGCCTGGTAGATCACTGATTCATATCAGGTGGAGAGAATTCATCTCTTCCTCCAGGTGAACAAGGTTTTCTTCAGGTAGGAAATGCAAATTCAAGGCAGCTCGTATCTCATGAAAGTATATGGTTCAAATTGACTGTAGAATTTATTGTTTATTTGTTTTTATTAAGATTTAATGATAGGGCTAAACTTCAAATCATGTAATCATCTTGATTAGAACTGGAAATATAATCTATCAATTTTTTTTTAGTTATATATGATGGTGATTCTTCCGAGCTACTAGTATCAATTACAATTAATAGAAAAATAGTCAAATTTAACGGAGATTTACAAAAGCTGATTTAAAATTAAAATGTGTGTGTATTAAGATTAATTGGAGATCAGAGGTTGTAAGTTAAATTGCTGCAAGAAGAAATGCAAATTAAATGTGACTAAATTCGTGAAGTTTATAATGCGCCTCTTGTTAAATTGCATTCATCAAACCTGCACAGGTTCCTCTGGTTGGGTTTAAAACTTCTCAGTGTGTTATGTAATAAATATTGGCTGTTTTTATCGAGTTCTTGGAAGTGCATCTCTTGATACCTGTTTATGTGTCTGAAATAACATGTATACCCACTGTTTCCATTTTAACAATTATTTCTCAAACCCTCATGCTTTATTGTCACATTTTAGGTCATAAACGGCCCCATTTACTGCTGCTTTATCACTAGAGAAGTGTTCAGAAGTGGGCATGCAAATACTTTGATAAGCCATTAATGTATTTGACTTAATTTGTTTCCTTTTGACATAAGGAGGTTAGAAACTTTTTTGGCTTAGTTCCCACTGCCTGAAACAACAAAGGTATATAAATGATCTCAATGTTATCTGAAGAATATTTAATTCACACAATTTTTTTTACCAACTCAGAAAAAATAGATCAATTTTACCCTTTGTTCAGTGAAGTAAAATATTCATAACTAAGTTGATTAGGTAAAACTTTTCACAAGTGGTTCTCTAAAACTAGAGAGGGCCATGAAATGGTAATTCAACAGGACAGAAAGATAAAAATGGTGAATTAAAGGCCAATCTGGATTAGAAAACAAGGATTAAGGACAGGAAAAGTAAAAGAAATGACCAGTTGATTTTGTTTACCACCCTGTCACAATGGGGGACAAAAGGCTGGCAGTAAGGACAGATTTCTGATCATTCAGTGGATTATAAACCATGCTTTATTGACATACATTTGTTACAGATTTACAGGCTGTTTACTGAAGCCCAGATTTACTGGGATTTAATTGGAAATTTATTTCTCCAGACATAATAAATAGATATTGATACAGAAACATAAATATTGTAAAGATCAGAGTGTGTAGGCTGAAAGATACAGGTGTGGGAAAAATTCTTCACAGGTGTACCAGTAGTTCAAAATTTGTATATGCTACCGGCTTATTTTTATTAAATTATGTTTCACACTGTTCTGTGATTGATTTATTCTGCAGTATTCGAATCTATTCGGCTGACTTCCCTGACAAATCTCATGCAGGTATATAATCTGTCTTGACTTAATGATGGAACACAGGTGGAGAGAAAGAACAATTTTACAACATTAATCTTTAGTTTCATATCAATCACTGCAGAAAGGCTACCTCAGAAAATACTCCTACTTAATCATATGCATACATGTATGCATGCAGCATATATCTCAAAATGCATGAGAAGTAACTAGGGTTGGTTGGAGAGAGAGAGGGGGGGCACAGGTTGTAAATACGAGGGTTGATCCAAAAGTTCGTGGAATTTCTTCATAATTATTTTATTTCTGGATGGAAATAATTAAAATTTTCAGGTAATAATGTATACACTTGATGAATTTTCTTAATAAAAAAATATTTTAAAAAACATTGAAAAGAAGAATTTGGCAGTTGCCATAGAAACGGATGTTTGAAAAGGCGGGGGAGACATTTATTTGTTCATTATCATTTAATTTTTATCAAAGATTTTAATCGAAAAAAGGCGCTAAATATCACATGCAACAAAAATTACGTCATAATTAAGATTAATTGAATTCTTTTTAATCGTTGTAAGAAAGTTTTATCGATTTTCCTGGATATTTACCCATTTTACTGATGATTTGTTATTGATCATGACAACGGTAGAAAAAGTCGAAATTCGATCAGTTATCAAGTTTTGTGAAAATTTGGGGAAAACTCCGACTCAGACACATAAATTAATGACACAAGCAGGACGAAAATGCAGCAAACAGTTAGTTTTCAAGTGGCATAAGAGATTTAAGGAGGGGAGAACTTCTGTGGAGGAGGATGAGAGGTCTGGCCGCCCGGTGGAAGGTCGCATTGTCCTCGCGGAAAAAGTTAGGGCGTTATTGGAGGTGGACCGCCGACGCACCGTGCGTGACATTGCCGCTATAATTGGTTCGTCCTACGGAACAACAGAGCGCATTTTAAAAAATGAACTAAACATGAACAAAGTAAGTGCAAGATGGGTTCCCAGGCTTCTTTCAAAGGCAGAGATGGAGAATAGGGTTCAATGTTCCTTAAAATTTCTAAAACGCTTTGAACGTGAGGGCGAGATGTTCCTTGATAGAATTGTTACATTGGATGAAACTTGGCTCTACCATTACTCCAAGAAGCAGTCCTCTGTATGGAAAACTTGTGAGAGAGATGGATCGGCGTGGAATGATCCTTATTCATCAAGTGCCGGAAGGACGATCTGTTAATGCAGCCTACTACTCTACGGTTTGTGTTTAATGTTAATAATGATTAAATTTATTTAATTTTAAAGCTAATAGTTTATGTTTTAAATTAAATAAAAATGATCTAATTTAATAAAAACATAAGATTATGATTATTCCAAATATAAATTACATGTATATGATAAAGAAAAAAAATTAATAAAAAATGAATGACAATGTGTTTTCTTCCGCAATGCTGCCCGAACTCAAACTTAAAGTTAATGAATTTTTCTTTATTTCCCAGACGTTGAGGACGCATCTCATACGTGCTTTGAGAAAAAAGAGACCGGATAGAGACATTGAGGATTTAATACTTCATCAAGACAATGCTCCGTCCCATACAGCTCTGGAAACACAACTTGAAATTGATCTTTTGGGATTTCAGTTTCAGTCCTGACCTCGCACCTATGGACTTCCGTAAGTGAAAGAAAAACTTTTCAGACCGTTGAAGATCTGAAAGCAGCAACCTATGGAATTGTTTTGAAGTTTGGTACTGATTGGTACAAAGAAACATTTGATATGTGGGTAAAACGACAAAGGAAATGTGTGAAAATCGGCGGAGACTACCTTGAGAAGGTTTAAACCATGAGCTAATGTAAAACGTCACCGAACGCGACGTGAAATACATACTTTCACGTAACGTCAAAGTCTCCCCCGCCTTATACAACGATCTATTTTTATAAAGCTCTTGTGACTTTAAAAGTTATCAGAACTTTACTAATTTTTCAAATTTTATTGCTTTTTGACTCTATTTTACAGATATGTCTATTGTTTTTGTTTATCTCATCATAATAAATTTTTAGAAATAAATTCCACGAACTTTTGGATCAACCCTCGTACATGTACTTGATAAGCCAGCTGATATGATTTATGGTCATTTGAACAAATGTTAAGACTGTAAATTGTTATGTTTATTGCCATTGTATGCTTATGGTGCAATTTGGACTGATCAGCCCTGGTGATATTTAAAGTGTCAGTAATCTTGACTTGTATTTGAAGACTGAAGATAGGATAATTATGATATACATTTGTTAATTATCATAACCTGCAGTCAGAATTCAAACCATTGTCAGCATCACAGCACATTTCATTTACCTGATGTGCACTAGCTGACTTTAAAAATCAATAAGTTGGTAATGACATGACACTTTGAAAAAAAAATTCCATTCTTTATCAGATTACTGATAAATGTTTTTTCTAATTATGGCTAGATCAATATCTGAGTAATTTATTTTACAAGAATATGTAGGTGTCTCTGATTGTGTGCTTTTTTCAATACACGTCAGTGATTAAAAATTCAGCCACTGATGAATATTTTCCCAATAAATACAAGACAGAATGTGATGAAGTGGATTAACACCACAACATTTCTTCAAACCTTACCCAATATTTAATTTCATAAATGAATAGGCTGAGTTATTCAGTCATTAAAGCTATCCTGAGGGAAAAATGCCATCCCTTGCATGTCCATTCATTATGCAGTTATCGCAGTATCAGAGATTTTCACCTGTCTGTATACATAACTGGTTATCCTTGGGTGCATCTTTTCAAGGTGATTTCTAGAGACACTGAGGAATGCAGGAAATTCCTCTTTGTGATATAAGTTTCTATTGCAAGTTTTTAAAATGCAATTATGACTGAGATTGTTTTGCATGACTTAATTTTGGTCTCTCCAGCCCAGACGAGATGTATTATTAACTCATAAAAAAGCAACAGAGGATCAAAGAAAGAATGCTAGTTTCAATACATGTTCATCAATAAAAATTTAGAATTTACTGTTATCAGACTTGAATATTTAATCATGGTTATAATGGCAGGTTATCAATGAAAATATCTTTCATAGTAGAATTATTGTTCTGTATAATTTATTATTTCATCAACAAGTTTTAGTGATGACTCCTTGGTTCATGAAGGTTTACCTGTACAATAAACCAGAAACAAGGTCATTTTGACAGTTCATCACTGGAAAAACTGTGAGTTTGCATACAACACATACCCAGGTACAATACACACAAATATGCCTTGTAGTACATGTCCATTTTTGTGATGTTTCAGAAAAAGAAAAATATCTCCAACTTCTTAATTTTTATACTGGAAATTTTAGTAAAAACAAAATCAATGTAGAATCATGCAGTCAGATTTATTATAGGTTGCTTTCATATGGAAAATTAAACAATAAAATGTTATGATTTTCAGTGAATGTGGTGGAGGCCCTCCAGGAATTCTGGCAGATGAAGCTTGAGAGGGGGGCGGATCTGAAGAACGGAGCCCTGGTGGTGTATGAGTCCCAGCCCTCCAACTCACCGCCCTATGTCTGTTTTGTATCCCTCCCAGGGGGGAGCTGTTTTGGGAGCTTTCAGGTTAGTGTTGTACTTAATTATGCTTGTATTTTTTCAAACTGATTAAAAGTACATTTTTAACATTATAGTCACATTTAAAGTTACTATTAACAATATCATAAATTATACTATCAAGACATAAAATTTCAAGTGATTTTTTTTTTTTTAACAATTTTCATTCTATTCTTTTTGTATTTAATTCCTTCTTGAAATGATATCTCAATGTCATGGGGACCTTACAATTTACTTCAAAATATCAGTTATTTGTTATACCATGTATTGGTATTATAGTAAATTTGTAAAAGTATATAGTGTGAATTTGAATTATGCATATTTTTTTCCAAGTACTGTTAGGATCATTGATTAAATGTGTTATTTGGTTTAAATTCCTTTCAAACTGGCCAGCAGAAAATGCAAATAAATCGAAGGATTTCATTTTTTAAAGTCCCTGTTTTCTATTTTTAGCACTGTCCTACAAAAGCCGAGGCCAGGCGTAGTGCAGCAAAAATTGCCTTGATGAATTCCGTGTTCAATGAGCATCCCTCTCGGAAGATCTCAGATGAGTTTATTGAGAGAGCAGTACGAGATGCAGCGGGATCTTTCCAGGTAAAAGAAATGCTAGCTAAAAATGCCCTGAAAGGAATAATAGGTGCAAAATGTTGATTCTGAATGTTGGTGCCATGCTTGAGCACTGAAATGTAAAATTATGTTGAGTTCAGACATAAGATTTGGACATAAAATAGAGTGTGCCAAAACAATTAACACAATAAATACATGTGTAATTATTGTGTATGCAGTTTGGAGAAAAAAATCATATGTAAGTTAAATGAAAATTAAGACTGCAGTACATGTATTATCAAAAGTAATTGGCAGAATAGGAATTTGAAAACATTGAAACATAATCACGTTAACATAGGTTAAATATAATTCTTATTTTTCAGGGGAACCTGATGGATGCTGACAACCCAGCCACTGGAATAGGGGCCTTCCGTTTTATGTTGGAAGCCAACAAAGGAAGAACAATGCTAGAATTCCAAGAACTCATGACAGTCTTTCAACTCCTTCATTGGAATGGCAGTCTCAAAGCCATGCGTGATAGAAACTGTTCTCGACAGGAAGTACTGGCTCATTATTCACACCGTTCCCTTGATGACGACATGAGGTCACAGATGGCGCTGGATTGGATCGCCCGGGAACAGGAAACTGCCGGAATTATAAGACATGAACTTCAAATTGCGGAACGTGAACTTGAGAGTGCCAGACTTGCTGGAAGGGAGTTAAGAGTCTTCAAAGAGAAAAGGGACATCTTAGTGTTAGCTCTCAGTCAGATTGGTCCAGCAGAAAGTCTAGCTTAATAATTACAAGTATTTCTTTTTGTTGAAAACACTTTATTTGTAGACAGGGAAAATGTTTCACATTGCTATAAATGAGAACCTATGACATAAATTTTAAACATCTGGTTATACATTTATTAAATGAAAAAAAAGTGAAGATAAAAATTGACAAAACAGTACATTGTACACATGTTTTAACAACTTCCAAGGCCATTTTTGATTGAAGTAGTATTTACAGTCATGATTTGTATAATTTTAATTTTTGAAAAATATATATTTTCAATTCTATAAATGTAAATACATTGTGGCTTTATTATCCTTTGTCAAAATTTACACTCAGTCTATTAACTGGATTGTTAATTTTCAACTCAAATGGCCAAAGACCCACTAAAAATTTCCGTGAAAATGTTTTGATTTAATTTCAAAGACAAATTGAGAAACATAAGGATACATATGTTTCTGAAAATTCAAAGCTAAAAAACATACATGTATATCAAGTCCAGATGTAACTTTACCACTTTTTTTTTTAGTACAAACCTGTATATCTACAGCCTCAATAGAGGCATGGTTAGTTACATGTATGATATTGAATCTCACTTTTTGTAAATATTTGGCCAACATGACAGTGGTCTTTCATCTAATTTTCATATGCTTAAATTTAAGCATAAAATTGTACAGAAGTTAATGTATAGGAAGTACATGGAGTCTTTTGCTATTTCATTTCTAGATTTCACTGTAATTTTTTTTTAGAAACCATTTGATTTGTTTTTAATCAAATAGATTTTAATTGTTTAATTTTAGTGCAATATGTATGTCATTGTAACCAGGAATTGCATTTCTTAAATTGTATTATATATGGAAAGCACAAAGAAGCTAAAATATGAATTTACTTCACAAAATTATTTGTGTTGTCCTTGAGTAAAATGTTATGTGCATTTGACACATAAGTTCATGCTTTTTACATGTGCTTATTTGTTAGATGGCCTATCTCTCTCTCTCTTTCTCTCTCTGATTTTGTGTTGTGTTAAACATAGATAATACTGCATGTATTTTGAGGATTGGGTATTGATTTTCATGAAGGTATTTTGATAAGAATTTCAGGCTATAAGATGCCTGATCTATCAGGTAATGGCAAACAGTGAGACTGTCTCCTCATTGGGAGCATAGAGGAAGTCATCATAATAGTGTAAAACAGTGTATATTTTTACCTTTTCATGTAAATCAGAGGTTGTTTAAATGTTCATTGAGATTTAAGTTTTCTTGTGGAAGTTACATGTATATGTCTTTAATTGAACTTTATATGTCTTTTAATTAACATTGTGAACATATTTTGAATGGTATATGTAAAATGCTTATAATTCTTATTCAAGACCTAATTTGCTTTCAAATCTCAACTAAGTCTTAGAAGAAAATGTCTGAGTTGTATCTAACTGTAAGTTACGTATTTGTTAATATAAGTGAAAGGTATATATGTACATAAAAAACTTTCACATCAATTTGATTGTTACAAGGAAATACCAATACTGCATAAAACATGCGATTTTTTTTTTACTCTATTAAAGTTGAATCTGATTATTTTCTATATGTATAAAACTTTTGAGATTCATAATTTGAAAAAAACATTGAAATTTATAAAAAAAAAAATTTGTAAAACTATGTACATTAAAATTTGAGAATTTAATTATTTTTTTCCCTATAAATTTTGTAAAGCTATGTACCTGAACTTACTGGTTGTTTTGTTATTCTGCTTATGTGATCATATTACTGTTGTGATTTTTTTCTTCCGTTTTTGTACAGCTCACATTTTTTTTTGGCACATTTAGTTAATTTTATGCATAATATATGAAATATATTTCAATAAAGAGATGAAACTTTTCATACATTAGGCTAATTCTTTACATCTTAAATTTTGAGGGTCTGTTGACAAGGACATGTTTTATGATATATTTATTATAGTGTAAAAATTTGGGGGATATTTCAAAAAAAATAGTAAATGCCAAAGATCATATGGTGTAAGGGAGATGATCGCAATGTCATTAAAAGTTATCTTTCTTGGCATGCGTCAAAACCGCCACGTCGTCTGTTAGACGGCGCTGTCATTCAACATGGCGTCCTCCTTGAGAGAACGACAAATTTCAGCTCTGAAACGTATGTTGAATTTTAATGTACCAGCTACCAAAGCTACCACAACAGAACCACAATGGAAAGTGTTGGTTTACGACAGATTTGGTCAGGATATAATTTCACCTCTTTTAACGGTGAAGGAACTCCGGGATATGGGTGTAACTCTTCATCTAAAACTGCACTCTGAGCGTGATCCTATACCAGACGTACCGGCAATCTACTTTGTGATGCCGACAGACGACAACATTCGCCGGATCGGGCAAGATTTCCAGGGTCAGTTGTATGAGACATACTACCTGAACTTTATATCGGCTATTTCTCGTCAACGACTGGAAGAAATAGCCAGTGCTGCCATTCATAGCAACTGTGTATCACAAGTAGCGAAAGTTGTTGACCAGTACCTAAATTTTATATCATTAGAAGATGATATGTTTACCCTCCGTCATCAAGATAGAGACAGCATATCATACTATGCGCTAAACAAAGGCGATGTGAAAGACACAGAAATAGAACAGATAATGGACACAATTGTAGACAGCTTATTTTCTGTGTTCGTGACCCTAGGGTCGGTTCCAATTATTCGGTGTCCAAGAGGAAATGCAGCAGAAATGGTGGCGGAAAAACTAGACAAGAAGCTTCGAGAGAACATCAGAGATGCACGAAGTAGTTTTTTCACGAGTGACAGTATGCAAGCTGGACAGTTTTCTTTTCAGCGTCCATTGCTTGTTCTACTTGATCGTAATTTAGATTTGGCGACAATGCTGCATCACACCTGGACTTACCAAGCACTCAGTCATGATGTGTTTGATCTACAGTTAAATAGGTAGTTTAGTTTCTTGGTAAAGTGGTTTAACAAATTGTATTAAATTGCTCCAGCGTGTTCAGGATCGTGAAAAAGATCAACTTCCAAGTTGCTCTATTGATAAATTAATTGATGGTTACACTTGAGCTGTGTGTAACCTTTTTATCAACAAATTTAAATTTGTGCATGCACATTTGCACATAACTGATTTCAAAATAAATGAATTTAGAAATATTTTATATGATAAAGTGATAGTGTGCTGCATGGCATACAGATGAGATAAATTTGTTATGACTGGTTCTTACAAGGACTTTCAGATAGTGTTACTTGGAGAGATTGTAAAACAATCTAGCTAGGAAAATTCAATCTGTCTATTCATACATGTATTCTAATTGAACTTGTTTTGACAGAGTTGAAATTGAGGAGTCCATTGAGTCTAAGATTCCATCAGGTGGTGTTGTAAAGAAGAAGAAGTCATATGATCTGCAGCCCTTTGACAGATTCTGGCAGGCAGAAAAAGGAAGTCCATTCCCAGCAGTAGCCGAGGCAGTCCAAGTAGAACTGGATTCTTACAGGTAACATTCTGTTTGTTTGTGTTCATTTTTAGGGAACTCACCACTCTTGTTAAAACAGACCAATGTGAATCCTCATACAATTTTCCACTTAATTCAGTGTTTTGTAATTGGATATAGAATTTGTTACTTGAGTGAAATTCCATATTCAACTACTTATTATTGCATTTTCTGTTTATTACATTTTCTTTCATTTTCCCTTTGCCTGTCTGTTGTAGACTTTGCCATCATCATTTAGAACTGAGCCGACATACATGATCATACATGTTATTGTATTTAGAGAAACTATTGCTATATAAATCTGGTTTATTTACTCTTATGACTGGCCAGGGAGTTTTATTTTTAAAACAATACTCTTCATGAAGGGAAGTAAAATTGAGAATTCTCTGCACCTCTGATATTCTTTCACAGTGCAAAAAATTATCATCTTGATGGTCTTTTGCATTGTATCAAAAATCACTGCTTTTAAGTAAATGAATTACATTATTTCTTTGTTGAAA